>NW_014577905.1:174231-181951 GCF_000485595.1 Priapulus caudatus | reverse complement strand
GTGTGCGTGTGCGTGTGCGTGTGCGTGTGCGTGTGCGTGTGCGTGTGCGTGTGCGTGTGCTTGTGCGTGTGTGTGTGTGTGTGTGTGTGCGTGTGTGTGTGCGTGTGCGTGTGCGTGTGTGTGTGTGTGCGCGCGCGCGCGTGTGTGTGTGTGTGCGCGCGCGCGCGTGTGTGTGTATATGTGTGCACGCGCGCGTGTGTGTGTATGTGTGTGCGCGGTTGTGTATGTATCTGCGTGCGTGCGTTCGTGCGTGCGTGCATGTATGCTCTTGCGAATCTCCACACCTACAAGCACGCACACCTCGCGCGCGCATCTATATTCTTTGGTCGCTACGCTGCGAACGGATCCCAATTTCCGGCGCGGGTGTCGCACGGCGACGGCGCGAGCTGACGAGATGCGACCGCTTCCGGCCGCCCTCGCGCCGACGCCGACGCCGACGATGATGATGCCTTTCACAGCGCGTCGTAACATTGCGCGCCGGCTCGCCTCTCATCCTGCCAAATTACCTGCTGCCTAATTGCACCGGCAACCGTTGTAAGGTATAACGAGACTGAATCGTCTGCCCCTGCTATCCCCCCGCCCGCTGCTGCCCCGCCAGTGTTACCCGCCATCTCTCTCTCTCTATGGCTCTACCAGACACAGCCGAATGATCGGAGAAGCCCGATAAAGTCCCGTATGTATCATTAAGGCGCATTATCCCGTCATACAAGCCACGTCTAATTTCCAGGAGAATTCCGGCCCCTTAGAAAATTCGCCATTATGGGATGTATTATGGAAAGCAGTTTCCCCTCCGTCAAATTTCCGTCGTCGCTCCGTAGCCTCTAACGGCAGCAATAATGGAACGCGAGGCGCGAGAGTGAGACGGCCGTTGCTGCTGCTGCCGCCGCCATTGTCGCTGCTGCTGCCGTTGCTGCTGCTGCCGCCGCCATTGTCGCTGCTGCTGCCGTTGCTGCTGCTGCCGCCGCCATTGCCGCTGCTGCCGTTGCTGCTGCTGCCACCGCCATTGTCGCTGCTGCTGCCGCCATTGTCGCTGCTGCTGCCGCCATTGCCGCTGCTGCCGCTGCTGCTGCTGTCGCCGCCGCTGTTGCTGTCGCTGCCGTCGCTACCGCAGCCGCTGGTGCTGCCGCCGCTGCCGCTGCCGCCGCCGCCACCGCCGCCGCCGCCGCTGGTGTTGCCGCTACCGCAGCAGTTTTGATACGATCTAGATTCGATACATTTTCTAAATTTCCGCAGAGCCGCAGCAGAGCGCGTGGTCTCGGTATTGACGATGACAGGACTCTATTGAAGCTTCGCCAATTAGAGAGCGGTGCGTTTCCCGCTTCTTTCCTCTCCCGCCATCTAATGATGTCGCCAACACGCCCGTGTCCGCGGAGCCATCGTCGTCATCGTCGTCGTCGTCGTCGTCGTCATCGTCATCATCATCGTCGTCGTCATCATCGTCGTCGTCGTCGTAAATAACGTCATACTTTTCATCGTCGGCATCATCGTCGTCGTCGTCGTCGTCATCGTCGCGTTTTCGTTCTCGCTGTTCAGGTGGTGACGGTAGAAGAAAGGTGCCAGCGCAGATATACGACTTCATAACGTAACACGTACAAATGCGCAACGCAATGTGAATGTAAGGATAATATATATCAACCGAGAAAAGCCGAGCGTGATCGAAGCATGCATGCGCCGCATACACGAACACCCGACAACACGCACAGGGAATTTTAGTCTGTCGCACACACACATGCTCACTCTTATACACATACGCACACACGCTCACGCTTACACACATACACACACGCATGCACGCACAAGGCGCTGGCGCCGCACACACACACACACACTACTGAGCTCGCGACGTCAGCGTTATGACAGGCACGATACACACACACTACACATACATCACACACACAATCACATCAACGACTGATGATCTGCACACACACACATCAACAAAATACCAGTAAAGTATTATTAATACACTGAAAAGTCTCAAATATAATATGTGATAGTCAAGTAGTATTTATACATATGGTAAGTAATAATTAGATGATATTTACGGCGCATGTAGATTGATGAGATCATCGGAGAATTTGCATCGGTGTCATAGGGGTAAATGTAAGTTGGTGTCCCGAGGAACGAGTAGTTTAACAAATCCGGCACGGTTTTTCGTGGATGATGTTCCCGTTTCTACCTGGTATCGGCGTGGAGCTTCCTATAATACGCCAGGCTAGCTCTGCTTTAGTATGTATTCGTGCACGTAATTGAAAGTGCTGGTACTTTAGCTCAGTGAGTGAGAGTGCTCGATATGTTGTGTTGTGTTGTTGTGTATGTGTATGAGAAAGTTGTGATATAGTTTTCTGAGTCTTAAGTGGAATTGCTCGGTTAGCACAGAATGTGATGCCGGGTGTTCAATTATTTGTAGGAATGCATAAATTCTTGAAAGATTTATCATACTCATTTTATATAAACTTTACATAAAAGGGCGCGTATACAATTGCTGCGTTTGCTGATGCGGCTACGCGCAGTGTGTGTGTGTGTGTATGTGCTGGGTGTGGTTGTACCGCGCGTTGCGTGCGTGTGCGCGCGGTGCTCGTGCCGCCGCGGCGTGTGTGGCTTATGTACGCCGCGTGCTGTGCGTGTGTGTATGGCGCGTACGGGGTGCGTGTTGATATGTGTGTGTGTTGATGTGTGCGAGTGTGTGTGTGCTGTGTGTGTGGTGTGGTGTGTATTGTGTGTGTGTGTGTTTGCTGTGTGTGTGAGATGGGTGTGTGTGTGGTGTGTGTGTGTGTTGTGTGTGCTGTGCTGTGTGTGTGTGTGTAGTGGTGTGTGTGTCGTGTGTGAAAATATCTAGAAACAGGGTTTGCTTATTAGATCCGCGGCACGTTTAAAACAACCCATATATAGATATAGCATATAGATATATAATTACTGTAATATAGATATAGATTATTAGATATAGATATAGATATAGATATAGATCCATACGATATAGATAGTATGATATAGCATATAGATATAGGATCATAGATATAGATATAGATATATAATTATGTAAATATGATAGTAGATATAAGATATATAAAAAGATATAGATATAGATATAGATATAGACAAGAGCTAATAATACCTAGAGTGTACTAACGCGAAAAACGGAAAATAGCTGCTATTCACGACAACATATTCTACTTTGCCTGGCGAGTCTAAAATATTTCATGGGTATTGCCATTAAGCACGAATTCTTTGCCTCTCTAAAACAAGGACCAACCGCTTGTCAATACGATACTCCTAGGCGCGAGGATTATCGGCTCCTACAACCTCCCCTTCCCACATGCACGCCGCCTCGAAATCCACTTTCTGTCCCCATCCTTCAGCGCGGCTAAAGCGTCTGACTTCGTTGAGAGTTCGGTTTTTCCGCCATAATTTATATGAATGATTTTCGGGTGCAGCCGTGCAGGGCTGGAGGTGACTTTCCGGGGCATTCGCCTTATGCCCTTATCTCCCATTATCTTTCCTAGCACGGCTAAGTGCCCCGTCATGATGGAGCCGGCAATGTTTGTTTTAATTAAGCTCTCTACAACGCAGCTCAGATAAGAAGGTAGCCAAATTTGGGGCATGTGACATATCAATTATCAGACGCTCCAAGCCGGAGGTGACGGAAACCGTATAGCGAAAATGCTTAGACGCCGTGAAGGATGGGGACAGAAGTGGCATTCGAGGCGGCCGTTTGGCATGTGGGAGGGGAGGTTTAGGAGCCGATATCTCCCGCCTAGGAGTATGCGTATTGACAAAGCGGTTGCGTCTTGTTTTAGAGAGCACAAGAATTCTTGCTTTAACATGCAATGCCATGAAAGTATTATAGGTCGCAGGCAAAGTAGAATAATGTTGTCGTGAAATAGCACTATTTTCCCGTTTTTCATCGTTGTACACCTTCTAGCGGTATTATTACTTTGATATAGATATAGATATAGATATAGATATAAGATATAGCATATAGATATAGATATAGATATAATATAGATATAGATATAGATTATAGATATAGATATAGATATAGATATAGATATAAGAAAGATATATAGATATAGATCTTATAGAATATCGAGGGTTTACAGGTCTCGGGTAGTTTGCGGAAGTAAGATATGGACACACGTACGCTTGTAACGCCCCGAGCGCGATAAGCCTTTCCATTACATATAGCATTACTATAGCCATGTACTATGCATTTACGATAGCCATGTACTACAGCCATGCTACGATAGCCATTGTACGATACGCCAGTACGATAGCCATGTACTATAGCATGTACTATAGCCATGTACGCTTGCCATGTGTTATAGCCAGTACGAAGCTTACTAGCCAGCCTTACGATGTTGACTATAAATGTACCAATTGCAGTTACTATAGCCTTGTCAGTATTAGCCGATGTTTGTACCATTGTATAGCATGTACGCATAGTCATGACCTATCAGCCATGACTTATAACGTACTAAACCGCATACACACCACGCTCACGATTACACACATCACACACGCACAACACAGCACAACACACACACGCGCGCAGAGTGCACGCACACGCGTTACACACACGCCTCCCCCCACCCACATCACGTACAACACCACACACACACACACACACAACCAACCACACACACACGAACACACACACACACACACACACGTACACACACACCACACACACACACTACACACACACACACACACACACACACACACACACACTCCATTGTAAATTGCTGGCTTCGTGCGTTCTCGCCCGCGCACTCGCAATGTCAATCACAGCTCGCTACTCTCTTGGTTGGCTGATCGAATGCACCGGCGCACGCGCGCGGCCATATTTCACGCTGTCGCCCTCGGCACATGTTTCGTTGAACAGCGAGCGCGCGCGTAATCCTTTTTTTCATCCGCTACGGGGCCGCGCATTATCGAGCGAGCTGCCGCCGGGGTGCACGCCGGAGATAACGTCGCGAGAGACGCCGCGTCCCTCCCTCCCTCCTCCTCCCCGAGCCCGCAAGCCAGTCTTTTACAAAATGTCAGTTATCAGCAGCAGCGACCGGATGCGGGGCAATATATAATATATTATATATTTCCCGTATATGCCTCCCCCTCTCTCTCGCTCGTTCTCTCTCTTCTCTCTCTCTCTTATATATATATATATATTATATATATATATATACACAACGCACACACACACACACACACACACACACACACACCACAACACACACACACAACACACACACACACACACACACACACACACACACACACACACACACACACACACACACACACACACATATATATATATATATATATATATATTATATATATTATATATATATATATATAGAGAGAGAAGAGAGAGAGAGAGAGAGAGGGGAGAGAGAGAGAGATAGATAGATACACAGATATGATAGATAGATAGATAGATTAGATAGATAGATAGATAGATAGATAGATAGATTAGATAGATAGATAGATAGAATAGATAGTATGATATATAGATAGATAGATAGCTAGATAGCATAGATAGATAGATAGATAGATAGATAGATAAATAGATAAGATAGATAGATAGATAGATAGATAGATAGATAGATAGATAGATATATAGATAGATAATATATAGATAGATAGATAGATGATAGATAGATAAGATAATAGATAGATAATAGATAGGATAGATAGATAGATAGATAGATAGATAGATAGATCGATAGAACATCCGTATCCAATGACTCAACGTTAGCAGCCAATATTACATTAATTAATGTGTGGCGTGTAATTAACTACAGATATTAGCTTTTATAATTACTGTAACTTTGCTAATTAGCTAACGCGTTGATTGTAGCTGTAGACAGACGTGACTTGCGGTGAGTGTGTGACTGTGATAAATATACACGCGGATAGCAAGCAACATAACTAGCAGTGCTCGACTACATGAACCGTATAGGGGATAGTTGCTTAATCTTATATAGCAATATATAAGCATATACAACCTTTAGCTACATGCACGGTTGGCGTGATCACCATCTTCTCCTGTAATTCTTACTATAGCTACAGCATTTAGCCTACACTAAACCGTTGGCCGGTATATCTTAATATTTATTAAGATTAGTAATCCTTGCTATCAAATATAGCAAACATTTAGCTACATAAAACCGTTGGCGGTATCATGCCTTAATATTATATATAGCTACAGCATTTAGCTACATAAACCGTTGGGGTATATGCTTAATATTATATAGCTACAACATTTAGCTACATAAACCGTTGGGGATAGTTGCCTATATAATCTTATATAACTACAGCATTTAGCCACATGAGCGGTGGGATAATTCCTTAATCCTATAAAGTTACAGGTTTAGCTGCATGAGCGGTTTGGATAATTGCCTAGTCTCATAAAGCTTCAGATTTAGCTACATGGACCGTGGGGGATAGTTATCTAATCTTATATAGCTACAATCTTTAGCTACATGGACCGTGGGGGATAGTTATCTAATCTTATATAGCTACAATCTTTAGCTACATGAACGGTTGCGATATATTCTTAATCTTATATAGCTACAACCTTTTGCTACATAACTCGTTGGTGTTAATTGCCTAATATTACATAGCTACAATATTTTGCTACATGAACGGCAGGGATATATTCTTAATCTTATATAGCTACAATCTTTAGCAACATAAACCGTGGGTGATAGTTGCTTAATCTCATATAGCTACAATCCTTCGCTACATGAACGGCTGGGACATATTCTTAATCTTATATAGCTACATAAACCGTTGGGGTAATTGCTAAATCGCAAAAATTTTGCTGAAATAATCGCACGTTGCAACTTAAACGCTGCTTAGCTATTCGGAAAGTGTCGCTGCGACGGAAGAGCAGCATGCAGCGCCTGGGCAGTCACGTGACGCGCATCTCTCTCGCCGCTTCGTGCGTGCGTGAGTTACTCGTCATCGCTCGTTGTTATGGACACAGGATAGCTGCAGCATGGCCGCCGGTGGATCGTCACATTCAGCCGCTCATGTCTGTTTGCTCAGCTATTAACTCCTTAAACATCATATCATTGGCGCGTTCATTACTCGCTATTTCTATTTGCGCGGGAAAAAGACGGCGGGGCTGTCAGCGAGTTCAATCAGCGAGGGCAAACAGGCGAGTGTCGATATGATATTTGCAGTGTCAAAATTGGCCGCTGTTTCCGAAGGCGAACGCTTAGGAAGGAGACACGTTGTTAGAGGGAAATGTCGCAGTAAATGACAGGAAGACGTCTTGTGGTTCCCAGTTGGGTGGCGGTGAGGACGCTATCAACTTCCCGACTACACACACTGTGTGGCGGAATTAACACGTCACATGATGACTGGATGATATGGTATTAATACAGCACAGGATAACCGTGTGAGGTAGTGTGAATACGTCAAATGATAACTTGGTGACGTTGTGTTAAATTAATACAGCCCATGATAACCGTGTGAGGTAGTGTGAATTAATACGTCAAAATATAACTGAGTGACGTTGTATTAAATTAATACAGCATATGATAACCGTGTGAGGTAGTGTAGTGTGAATACGTCAAATGATAACTTGGTGACGTTGTGTTAATACACGACATGATAACTTGGTGACGTTGTGTTAATACACGACATGATAACTTGGTGACGTTGTGTTAATACACGACATGATAACTTGGTGACGTTGTGTTAATAC
>NW_014577905.1:171220-174221 GCF_000485595.1 Priapulus caudatus | reverse complement strand
TGATGATGATGATGATGATGATGATGATGATGATGATGATGATGATGATGATGATGATGATGATGATGATGATGATGATGATGTGTGATGATGATGGTGATGATGATGATGATGATGATGATGATAATGATGATGATGTTAGTGATAATGATGATGATGATGATGATGATGATGATGATGATGATGATGATGATGATGATGATGATGATGATGATGATGATGATGATGATGGTGGTGGTGGTGGTTATTATTATTATTATTATCATCATCATTATCATCATTATTATTATTATCAGCATCATCATTATCATCATCATCATCATCATCATCATCATCAACAACATCATCATCAGAAACAGCCTGGGTTTTTCGGATTCATGTGGCGTATGCACGTGGAACAACAGTCTAGGGCGCGCACCATGCATGCTAAGCGATATTTGCGTGTAGTGATCACATCGCTGGCTTCCAATCCGCTACCACCGCAGCGTCTTCCCACGGCTTCACTCGCGTCAGCTTCACCCCGGGGGTTTGTTCATTACGCAATACACGATACATCCCGCCGCCGAAACTGCTCTAAGAAATCTAAGATCGTGGCAATGATTTGCAATCAGAGTATAGTGTATTGCACTTACTCGGTGTTATCGGCGGCGTTTCGTAGTTAGTCGTCCACGGACTCTTCGAATAGTCGGTATGTTTTGAATCTGAAATATATTATACGGGCGCGTGAATAGCTGCAAACATGGCGAGATCTTGAACGAGAGTGTTCGTGTTAGATTTTCCCGCCCCGCGTGGATGCGCGATGAACATGCACACGCATTCGCACGAGCAATCTAGACTATATTAGACTACGGAGTTCTCTTGTACTAAGGACGTAAAGCAAGGAGAACATATAGGTGCGCAATCAACATGTGTATGAATGTACTATTGGGGAGACGTGCTGTTTGCGACCCCTAAGCTTCCACATTCGCGAGCGTGTGTGTGTGCGTGCGTGCGTGCGCGTGTGCGTACATGTAATTCCCCCCTGCGTTTTCATCCGACGTGCGCATGCGCAACCCGCGGTTGCCATAAAAGAGGAAATCTCAATCACCCGGCAAAGTAATAAGCCACAAGGTGGGCTTCCTCTGTATTACTCAAGCGAAATTAATCTGTACCATGCGAGGGCCTCTGAACCGAGCGCAACCATCCACGGGGCTTCGCGTGTTTCCGCAAAACTGCGATTGATATTTCCTAACAATATTTTCTGCACTATATCCGGTTAGCTCGGATGGCGGGGAAAAAATGGAGCGCTGCGAAATGCAATCAGGTGGCGGTGCATTTAGCGGTTTTTCGGTAACAAAGTTTATTCGATATAGATGTGACATGTGACGTGGAATTTCACGGATCTCTCTCGCGCTCACTCACTCAATCACTCACTCACTCACTCACTCACGCACGCACGCACGCACGCACTCACTCACACACTCGCTTACATGATGACTGAATGACGTACATACGTCAAATGATAACTGAATGACCTATAGTGTTAATATTTAGCACATGATAACTGACTGACGTAGTGTTTATATTTAGCACATGATAACTGGATTGCGTAATATTAATACAGTGGTTAAAGTTAAGAATAAAGTTAACGTTGTGGTCAGTGTTGGTTTTGAGGTTGAGGGTTATGTTATGGTTATGGCTATTGTTAGGGGTATAATTAAAGGTAATGTTATCGTTAGGGTGAAGTTTAACGTTAACTTTCACATCAGGAGTATACATAAACGCAAAAAGAAAATAGAAATATACATAGAATATAACAAAACTAAACATAAACTATATAACTAAACTATAACATATACAAAGAATAATACTTTATTCACTCCTATTTATATTGATAAGGTTTCGCAGCCTTGCGGCTGGAAATGCAGTGTTCGTTACAGCGGTCGTTAGCAGCTAATCTATGCGGTATATGTCACACGCTAACGCAATTGCAATTCGACTGTAGTTTGTGCGGCGAGATGTCTATATCTGACACATTTGCCGGCGCGATAAATTGATTATACCTATAGAATAACTGAGTTTAACAGCACATGCAATAAGTAAAAGATTTTCCTAGTTTCCTAATTTCTTTATCCCCGATATCTAATCGGTCGTATATGTAATATACTGAACGAATTTAGAGCGCGCAGCGGGGTTACTCGCCCGTTCCTTTTTTTCTCTCTCTTTCCCTCAATCGAGTTGTCGTCTGTCGTTACTGATTATTATACAGTCACTGTTGTCGCCCAGGGAACAAACCAGAGGTCAATTGACTAAACGTTCTATACTGCGACAGCTCAGAAATGCAATAATGATTGAGATAGGTGGATGGATAATACACACCGTCCTCGCAATATTACAGCGTGCGCTTGAGCACAAAGAAGCATGTCGCCTTCATGTAATATAATATAATATAATATATATATATATATATATATATATATATATATATATAGGCCTATTCATGTAGGAGAGAGATCATTCGAGAATTTGCACGTGTCATGGTAATTGTAAGCGTGCCGAGAAAGTAATAACAAATCCGCACCGTTTCTGGAAATTCCCATTCGTCTTATGACCTTATCGGGATGTTCTATAATAGCCATAGCTCGCGATAACGCCAAATAATTTGTATACTACATAGAATCAGATGTCTTTATGTTAAAATTAGATGCACTTGTTAATGAATTTGCCGGACAGTCAAAGATGTGTTCAATTATTTTATAATAGCATAAATTCTTGAAGATTTATATACTCATTTATATAAGTAACCTTTACATAAAAGGCGCGAATATATATCAATTCGTGGGTTTCTGAGCGCACGCGCATGTGTGTGTGTGTATGTGTGTGTGTGTGTACGCGCGAGTGTGTGTGTGTGTATGTACGCGCGTGCGTGCGTGTGTGTATGTGCGCGTACGTGTGTGTGTGTGTGTGTGTGTGTGTGTGTGTGTGTGTGTGTGTATGAGTGTGTGTGTGCGTGTGTGTGTGT
>NW_014577905.1:166833-170443 GCF_000485595.1 Priapulus caudatus | reverse complement strand
AGAGGAGGAAGCTTCTGTTACCACAGCTAGAGGAGAAAGCTTCTGTTACCACAGCTAGAGGAGAAAGCTTCTGTTACCACAGCTAGAGGAGAAAGCTTCTGTTACCACAGCTAGAGGAGGAAGCTTCTGTTACCACAGCTAGAGGAGGAAGCTTCTGTTACCACAGCTAGAGGAGAAAGCTTCTGTTACCACAGCTAGAGGAGAAAGCTTCTGTTACCACAGCTAGAGGAGAAAGCTTCTGTTACCACAGCTAGAGGAGGAAGCTTCTGTTATCACAGCTAGAGGAGGAAGCTTCTCTCGCCACAGCTAGAGGAGGAAGTTTCTCTCGCCACAGTTAGAGATTCAAGCTTCTGCTGCCACAGGTATAGAGAAGCAAGCGCAGTGCCGACGAGAACCAGGCTTCACTGCTGCTGTCGCGTCAAATGCGTTATCAGTGACTTATCACTAGACAAGGACACGTACGTGACTCGCTGAAGCGGCAGCAAACACAGGCTCTAAGTGAGGTCCGCGCGCCTCTAAAAGCTTTATGCTCAGAGTAAACAGGCGGGACAAATACGCGCGCACGTGCAGGAAGCACGCAACCCGCGAGGATGCCTACCGACGGCTTACATCGTACAACCTTCAATCTGCGCTTCGCTCTCCCGCACGCTCTCTTTATCTCTCTTCCACTCCGCTTCTCCCCCCTCTCTCTCTTTCTTATATATATATATATATATATATACATATATATATATATAATACACAGTAAATACAAGCGGACACGCATATCAATCTATCTATTTTAGCTTTTCTCCCTCTCCTTCACGCACCACTGTCAATTTACGCTCTAACCCCTTTCTCTTCTTCATCTACCTCTATAGGTTCACGAATATATTTGCACTCAGGGAAGCGTGTGCTTTGTTTTAGGCAGATGACTGCTTTTAAGGTGGTCGTAGTATATCCGCTCGTAAAGTATCAAGAAAATGTTTAGCAGGAACAGGGGTTGACGAAAAGTTGTTAGTGTATCGGGAATATATAGAGGAAGGGATAGGCAGAGAGATAGCAAAAAAATAATATACTTTCCTGAAGAGAAGTTTGGAAATATTACGATACATAAAAATTTCATAACTGCTTTAATCAATTACCACTCGATTCGCATACGACTTCTACTCAGGCATTTGGGCCGTTTCAATCATAGAATGATGGTAAATACACACAAGATGTATTTGCTACCAAAGTCTTAATGTTCATGCATTTATATAATTAAATTATTTATATATTAATAATTCCTCGTAAATGCTATTCAAATGCTCTTCTGTAACAAAGAATTTTACCTCACGCACGCCACTCTGCACACACTGACGGGAAGATAGAGTACAGAACTCTTACACCACAGACACGCAAAAACTCACAGAATCTACCTTCCTGTGTGTTTGTCTATAGTGGCGTGCTTACGGTGAGATTGTGTGCTGCAGAGGAGTGTTTGAATGTGATTTACAAAGAATTATTAGGCGATAGATTGTAGATCAACATAAAGACTTTGGTAGTGAATATTATATATATATATATATATATATATATATATATATACGTTGTTTGTTTGCTCTTACTCTCACTCTCACACTCACTCTTACACTGTTTCTCGTCCTGCGCTTTCTTTCTTCCTCTGTTTCTATAAATGAAATAAGCATCTATGGAATTCACCCGTCGTATATATGTTATGTATTCCTGTATTATAGATGCCCTATACTAGGCTGCTACAGGATATCATTGGCAACGCGTTGATAGTCATAATTCCATTATACCGCTATAGTTTCCTAAGCGGCCACCAAACTAATGCCATAGCAACAGCATTAATTGTCGCTAAATTATCACACAGTATTCGATTACGAAAATGTAGTTTCTAATATAAGCCCCCTACAACGCGCGGTTTTCTGTCGTTTTCACACAAAATAAACCCGCGGTAGGGCAGCGAAAATCATCATCAAGCAACCCATGTAGAAACCGACATGTAAACATGCTGTACGGGTCAATCGGATACTTTGGAGTAGACAAATCGTCGGTACATGGTCTATATAATATACTGAAAGTAGCTGCTGGGACTTGCGTCGCATTACATGAAAATTGATAAACATTTTATATGAATATATACGCGCGTAGAGTCGTGACTAACTTACCGTACTGCATTATTCCGTATGAGCATTGGGTCGCATCACTTCCAGTTTCTTGTTTTATTCTCTGCATATCAACAGTCCAGGATGGCGCATACAGGAAATAGTCAATGCAATATATATACAAATATATCTATATATCTGTATATATAATGTGTGTGTATGCGAAACTGATGTCAACGTATGCATTCACTACACGCTTATCGAAAATTTTATGTCCGTAAAACTTACAAATATATATTTTTACATGTATATACATATGAATATGAATCGACTGTCGCCGTTTTTCGTGCTGCTTGGACCGGACTCACGCCGAAAATCACATGCCACTATAGAGTGTGACGACGGTCACCTTGTCAGTCTCAAACTATGCTACACCCCTGCCGGTTCCACACGGTGAACGCTCCTGTTTGAGAGAGGTAAAAGTCAGCGTCCGGGACGCGAGAGCGTGGACAAGTATTTACAGTGTCATGTACCGCTAGGGTAGAGAAGCTGTCTGTCCAGCACCGACCGACTTACTGACCACGTCCGTATACACAGTCCGATGCGCTCTATATATGTTTATGTACGTATATATAATATATATATATATATATATACGTCGTTTGTTTGTAGTAGTAGTCCTGTCCCCTTCTGTGCTGTCGACGCGTGTGTGTGTGCTTCGTTCTGGCGAGATGTCAACGTCGATCGCGTGACCGGTCTCCTCTCTGTTGCGTAACGTAGCAAGACGTATACCTTCTCCCGTAGCTCCTTTCTTTCGCTCGCTCTCCTCTCCTCAGTGTTACTTTTTTGCTAGGCTTCACCCTCAGTCTTTAACAGCAGCAACAACAGCAGCAGTAACAACAGCGTCGTCGACAACGACGATGACGACGACGACGACCGTGGCGGCAGCGACGATGATGATGACTACGGCAGTGCGCTGATCGGCGCGGCTCGGAACTCGGCAATTCGTATCGGACTTCCGCAACTGATTTACTTCCCGCTTATCGGCGGCCGCATCTATATACCTGCGACTATCGAGCCCGCATGCGGATGCTGCCTGCCGTCCGGCCAATCAACTAGCTCGGATGCTGCTGCTGCGGCAGCGGCGGAGGCGGCGGTGGCGGCAGCCGATCGATGGCAGCGGAAGGTGTGAACGTTGCCGTGGCCGCCGGCGGTCGGCCGAGGCGTGAGAGCAGGCAGCCTGGGCAGCGGCCCGACCGTCATGGCCACGCCCCGCGCCTGCTGATTGGTCGCCGCGCGTGGTCGGGCGTGTGCTAGCTTCTTCTGCTTCACGTCTTCCTTCTACGTATGCGAAGTCGCGGTGCGGCGCGTGAGCGGGATGCTGCGTGTGCGTGCGTACGTGCGTGCATGTGCGCGTGTGCGTGCGTGCATGTACGCGTCTGCGTGCGTGGATGTGCGCATCTGCGTGCGTGGATGTGCGCGTCTGCGTGCGTGGATGTGCGCGTCTGCGTGCGTGG
>NW_014577905.1:159655-164613 GCF_000485595.1 Priapulus caudatus | reverse complement strand
CATGTGCGCGTTCTGCGTGCGTGGCATGTACGGGTCTGCCGTGCGTGCAATGGCCGTCTTGCGTTCCAGTGCCATATTGTGCTTGTCTGCGTCCGTGCGTGCATGTGCCGCGCCTGCGTGCGTGCATGTTGCCGTCTGAGTGCGTGCATGTGAGCGTTCTGCGTGCCGTGCATGTCCGCGTCTCGTGCAATGCATGTGCGAAAGTCTGCCGTGCGTGCATGTGCGCCGTCTGCGTGCGTGCATGTGCGCGTTCTGCGAACGCAATGTGTGCGTCTGCGTGCGTGCATGTACGGGCCTGCGGCGTGCGTAGCATGTGCGCGTATGCGTGCGTGCAATTGTGCGCGCTGAAAGTGGCCATGCCAATGTGCGCGTCTAGTGCGTGGGATGTGCGCGTTGCGTGCGTGTATGTGCGCGTCTGCGTGCGTGCATGATGCGCGTCAGCGTGCGTGCGTGATGTGCGCGCTGCAGTGCGGGACTAGTGCGGCGTCCCTGCGTGCGTGCACTGTGCGCTATCCTGCGCTGCGTGGTGCGGTGCGCGGTCCTGCGTGCGTGCATGTGCGCGTCTGCGAACGTGCATGTGCGCGTCCTGCCGTGCGGCGCTTCTGCGTGCGTGGATGTGCGCGTCTGAAGTGCGTGATGTGCGCGTCTGCCGTGCGTGCATGTGCGCGCGTCTGCGAACGTGCATGTGCGCGTCTGCGTGCGTGCGCTTCTGCGTGCGTGGATTGTGCGCGTTCTGAGTGGTGGATATGCCGCGTCTGCGTGCGTGCATGTGCGGCGTCTGCGTGCGGTGCGATGTGCGCGGTCTGCGTGCGTGCATGTGGCGCGTCTGCGTGCGTGCATGTGCGCGTCTGCGTGCGTGCATGTGCGCGTCTGCGTGCGTGCATGTGCGCGTCTGCGTGCGTGCATGCGCGTCTGACTGCGTGGAATGTGCGCGGTCTCGTGCGTGCATGTTCCGGCGTCTGAAGTGCGTGCATGTGCGCGTTCTGCGTGCGGGGCCCAATGTGCGCCGTCTGCGTGCGAGCAATGCATGTGCGCGTCTGCGTGCGTGCATGCGTGCATACGCGACCGTGTGCAAATGTGCGTGCGTGTTTGCATGCGTGCCGGAAAGCCTGTGTATAACTGTAAACACATATGTGCGTTAGGGCAGACCCGTAGCCTGTGTGTGTGGGGGGGGGGGGGGCAAGGGGGCAGGTCCCCTTTTTTAGCTGTTACCACAGCATAGAAGGGGAAGCTTCTTTACCACAGCTAGAGGAGGAAGCTTCTCTCGCCATACTAGAAGAGAAGCTTCTCCCGCCCACAGCTAGAGGAGAAAGCTTTCTCTCGCCACAGCTAGAAGAGGAAAGCTTCTCCGGCCACAGCTAGAGAAGAAGCTTTCTGTTACCACACTAGAGGAGGAAGCTTCTGTTACCAACAGCTAGAGGAGGAAGCTTCTGTTACCGACAGCTAGAGAGGACAGCTTCTGTTACCAACAGCTAAAGAGAGGAAGCTTCTGTTACCAACAGCTAGAGGAGGAAGCTCTCCGCCCTACAGCTAGAGAGAAAGCTTCTCAGACCGCCATCAGCTAGAGGAGAAGCTCTGTACCACAAGCTAGAGGTAGGAAAGCTTCTGCTACGCACAGCTTAGAGAGAAAGCTTCTCTCCGCCAACAGCCTAGAGGAGGAAGCTTCTGTTACGCAACAGCTAGAGAGGAAGCCTTCCTGTTACCACAGGCTAGAGAGAAAGCTTCTGCCCACCACAGCTAGAGAGGAAACTTCTCCCGCCCACAGCTAGAGAAGAAGCTTCTCCCGTCAACAGCTAAGAGGCAAGAAGCTCTTGTTTAGCCACAGCTGAGAGGAGGACGCTTCTGGTTACCACAGCTTAGAGGAGGACAGCCTTCTTTACCACAGCTAGATAGAAGCTTCTGTTACCAAAAACAGCTAGAGGAAGGATACTTCCTGCCCCCGCCCAGCTAGAGAAGAAGCTTCTGTTACCACAGCTAGAGGAGGAAGCTTCTCCCGCACAGCTAAGAGGAGGAAAGCCTTCCCGCCCAGCGCTAGAGGAAGAAGCTTCTCTCGCCACAAAGCTAGAGGAGGAAGCTTCTGTTACCATACATGATAGAAGAAGGAAGCTTCTGTTACCACAGCTAGAGGAGGAAGCTTCTGTTACCACAGCCTAAGGAGGAAAACTTCCTCCTCGCCACAGGCTAGAGGAGGAAGCTGTCTGTTACCACAGCTAGAGGAGGAAACTTCTCTCCCCACAGCTAGAGGAGGAAGCTTCTGTTACCCACAGCTAGAGGAGAAAGTTCTGTTACCACAGCTAGAGGCAGGAAGCCTTCTGTACCACAGCATAGAGGGAGGTAAGCTTCTGTTACCACAGCTAGAGGAATACGAAGCTTTCTGTTACCCCACAGCTAGAGGAGAAAAGCCTTCTGTACACAGCTAGAGGAAGGAAAGCTTCTGTTACCACAGCTAGAGGAGAAAGCTTCTGTTACGCACAGCTAGAGGAGGAAGCTTCTGTTTACCACAGCTAAGGAGGAAGCTTACCTCGCCCGCCACAATCTAGAGGAGGAAGCTTCTCCGCCACAGCTAGAGAGGAAGCTTCTGTTACCAACAGCTTAGAAGAGGAAGCTTCTCCGCCACAAGCTAGAGGAGAAAGCCTTCTTTACCCACAGCTAGAGGAAGGAACTTCTCTCCTCACACTAAGGAAGAAGCTTCTGTTGCCCACAGCTAGAGGAAGAAGCTTCCCCTGTTACCCACTAGAAGGAGGAAACTTCTGTTAACCACAGCTAGAGGAGGAAGCTTCTTCCGCCCACAAGCTAGAGAGAAATCTCTTATATATATATATATATATATATATATATATATATCATGTTTGTTGACTGCCATTCTATTATTGAACAGCCTAGGTGCCAGTGGACTCGTTCGTATGTACATGGAAGACCGTTGATTAGACCATGTTTGCATTGTACCTATTTTGGTTCATAATTGCATTGTGGCGCCGTCTCTAGGCTAGTATTGTCATTTACTCGCTCATGTAGCGCTCTACATTTGCAGGTTTCCACGTTTCCAGCTTAACGTAGTCAAGCTTACTACACCATGTTATATAAAACCTAACTTAAGTTCCCATCAAATAATGAAAACATTACATAGACAAGATAACAAACATAAATGTTTGAAGTTAAAAATTTATTTTAGAATTCCTTTAAATGGGAAAAACAAACCTGGTATGTGTATATGTGATAATTAATAATGAGCAGAAAGCAATTACTCACACACATATACACGTCTCTATGCAATACACCACAATTTTTGTCAATCCAATACCAAAGATTCTTTACAAACAAATTTTTTAACACAACAAATTTTCACTCCCATCTTTGAGCATAAAATATAGGATACATGATTTGTCAGTGCAGCTAGAAATAAGATTAGTTATACGAGATCATCCGTAGATATAGCTCCGTGGTAGCTGTGAGAAACATCACACCCAGTATACGTCCAACTGTTTAAATTCCGATCTCCCATACAGCTTGTTTACAGCACGTACTCGATTTTTAGGAGATTCTAGATGTAAGTAACACTACATTATTTTATTGGCAGCAACTGATTGCCCACTAGGTGAATATGCACTTGCGTGCATGAAGATGCAACCTGCCAACGCCATTTTTAAAGCTAGTGCCTAGGACCCGAATTAACAGGCGCACAGAGAAGAGGGTACGTGTTTCGTTGACTGTGGTGTTCACTCACACGCCATTGCTATCACTGGAGATTCGACCAAGACTTCCCAGAGGAACAGATGAAACGAGTTAAACAAAAGCCTTCAATATTTAAATGATATACTTCATATCGAAAACACATTACGCTTTCCGGACACAGCCTCTTCTTGTACACACCCAATCCTACTTACCAAATCTTGCAAACAATGCCAATAAATACAACCATATAACGTGTTGGAACCGCACAAGGGTGGACGCCAATCGAGGCAGGAAGGAATGCGCGGTGGCGCGGATGAAACGTCCACCAGGTGGCAGAGCAATCTACTCTACTGTGTACACCATCAGGAAGTTTTCATCGCCGATCTTCCTTGCTCCGACTGGCTCACTGCCAGGGGGCGCTGGAGTGAATCCAAGGAACATGAATGTTCTAATGAGTGACGCTGAAACAAAACACAAGACGCTTTCAGACTGGCACAGCGACGGTGTTCACGGAAATGTAACAAAATCTCATTGATTGTGTTGATTGTTTGCAACTTGGAACTCAACTGAAAAAGCATAGTTTGGTTCATAGTTGGGTTGTCACTCACTGGTTGTACTCGTTTATGTTAAATAGCGGGGCGTGGTTTGTGAGTCGGATGTTAGTAATTTGCTGATACCATGCAATGGGTTTTCCAGGATGCCTGTGTGCCACTGTGGCACATAAGACTCTTTAGCTCTGGCCTTTACAGACATATTTGCAGTTTTAATCGAAATATTTCTAGGTGGACCTAATATGTACCCCCTACTATCTGATTTGTTCTTTACAGTCAACCGACTTCACAAAAACAACATGTACCATGTAAATCACAGTTCCGATTTCTTAACACACGACGACGGCATCTTAACGTCGGGCTATTACAGGGGTCGAAATTAGCGGTATCCCGATATCTGCGGGATAGTAGATTCTTGTGTTGGATACCAGATTTCAATGCTTGGTATCCCACCGGGATAGTAAAAAAAAAATCATCAAAATCGAGATAGTGGTTATTGAGTTATCAACTTTATACGGCAGCGCATCTGAGCGAGTGCGCGCGATCTGATCATAAATGTGATGTGTATACATTGTATCAAGTGAACCAGACAATGTGTCTAGACAATACGTCTGCAGTGTACTTGTCTGTGCATATCTGTGAATCTGTTTTCATGTTTTTAGCTCATCTGACATAGTCAGATGCAGCTTGTAGAATCGCTTGATCGTCCGTCCGTCCGTGCGTCCGTCCGGCCGT
>NW_014577905.1:157936-158225 GCF_000485595.1 Priapulus caudatus | reverse complement strand
TCTATCGATCTTGACTGCCACCCGCGTCCCTTCTCACACACGTTCCATGGCAATGCTATATGACGATGGCAAATCGACGCTGGGGCACAGCGCTGGCTCAGAATGAGTTCGTATTTCAGTGTCTACGTGCGCTAGAATTTTGTATTTCTCATTAGAAAGGATTATAATTCTGTTTGCAATTGTTAATTTCAGAAACTAGACAATGTACGTTTTCTGAATGTGACCGACAGTGTAAACGCGGCTCGTCCGACGAGCCGTGCGTTGCTTGCTGGGCGGCCCAGGGATTTTC
>NW_014577905.1:144763-156182 GCF_000485595.1 Priapulus caudatus | reverse complement strand
TCTCACTCACTCACCCATGCACCTAGCGAGAGTGAGAGAGAGAGAGAGAGGGAGAGAGAGAGCGATGACGACGACGACGCGTCACATCCGCTAACCTAACAGGGTAATGAACCGGTAGTGATTTCACACCGAGTCACGTGTCTCATATCGATCTTGACTGCCACCCGCGTCGCTTCTCACACACGTTCCATGGCAATGCTATATGACGATGGCAAATCGACGCTGGCACAGCGCTGGCTCAGAATGAGTTCGTATTTCAGTGTCTACGTGCGCTAGAATTTTCTAGCTAATGAGAAAAAGGATTATAATTNAAGGAAGCAGAAAAGTTGTATTCAACCCAATCAAAAATCACAGAATCCCATAAGGACGAAAATACGCGAACATCCTTGCGCCCGAGACCCCATATGTGTTCTTTTCGAATGAAATTGATGTGTTCCTTTGGACAGAGATCTCTCTACATGTCCTCCTGTGGAGTGGAGTATAGTCTCGCAGGCCATCAATTGGTCACATAAATCATATGCCTCCCCGGTCTATTCGATATACTACCTCAGCACTCGCACCACTTACAGCCCTACCACAACTGGTTAACCAGGCGTCTCGCATCTTCGTGAACCTTGGTTGAACGCAGCGTTGCTCCTATCCACGGAACCCCGAGTGGATCAGGAAAAACTGATGGCAGAATATTCGCCCATGGAGTCTATTAACGACGACTCGGGTGTCTCCGGAAGGTACGCACGTTTACTTATCCAAACTAACTATCTTCGAGCACTACACTTTCACCAGACGAGGAAGACAGAGCCGGAGGTCTGAACGAGGGGCGTGCATCGCTTCTCATCAGCAAGTCCGTACCATCGGGAATTGTTCGTACAGCCGCTCAGGGCGACCGACGACAGCGTCGCGTGTAAAACCTACGTCGTAATGTACAGACTCGACCGTATATGCATGGAGTAATAATGAAGCTACGCACCCATTATACGGCGTATAAAGCCATGTACGCCACCCGGAATTGGTTGACCTGCTCAGGTGGCGACACCCCGCGTGTCATATCCACACATCGCTGCGGTCTTTTGACGAGTCGCCGCAAAACGCGAGTGTCGGGTGAATTGGTAATTGTAATATGGTTACTAACACGTCTGGTATCGTGAACATACAATAATATATTCCCTATATATATGGACTCTAAGCAGAGTCAAAATAAGGAGTTCATAGTTATTGGTAGTGTTCATTATATGGAGTGAGTCTTATAGCTTATCGATAGTTTATATATAGAGTCTACTCACGTCATATCAGTCATATATCTAAGTTAATCTATACTATAACAGTTATATAGCTGTCACACTGCTCATCGCATGAGACGACAATTACATGCATATCACCAGAATCTCAGCCCCACCTCACCTCTACCCGTCCCCTCTAACACACTGTCGACATCTCACTCATCGCACAACCCCACTCCCTCGGTCGTGTCTTGTGACAAGTGGACATCGTCTGCTCACGAGCAGTCCAGTACGGGTCCATCGTCTACGTCATGTCTTCACGATACCTTGTTGTTCAGTCGCAGCGCTTCTAATCACGACAGCCGATCATACAGCCAATCTGCTAGGGCTCATGATGAGAACGGATTAGTTTGAAGTCCGCTACGCTGTTTCATGAACGGCTTTGTTCAGGAAGCCGATCGCAGCTACCTTCCGAATCCATCATTACTGCCCACTCTATACTCTAGCTATCCGTTTCGTCCCTTATCTCTCTCTATTGCACGCTAATCATCTCTCCCGCTCAACTTCCCTGCTTGCGCCAAGGACGGCGATGCCACCTGCGTCCCCGCCGATCGAATTCCAGATTCAAAATTAGTAATTACGCGTATTATTCTACTTCTCCATCAGTAATTAAAGAAACAAAAGCACAATGACGCGCTTGCTTGCTAGTACACCTCTGGAGAAACCAAATTCCGCACGAATAACGGATGCTTATTACTTGAGTAGCAGCCTATACAGTGAACACCACTTCCTATAATAAACTGTACCACTGCTTCTACCAAAAGAGACTCCTGCTAAAGTTTCCATACAGCATTAACGCGTTAAATACTGGGTTCCACACTGACTCAATATTGAAACCTGAATAGGAACCGTGAGGGATATCCAGCGAGGACCGCGGCGGCTGGCCATCCAGTTACAAGAGACTGCTATACCCATAACCGCCCTCTCAGCTGTCATCGCCGTGACGAACGACTGGTGTGGGTGCAGAACGATTGCCAACACTGCTTTGGCGTCTGGTGCGTCATGCTTGCTGTAGCGTCCTGCAGACTAGCAAGGCACGGTAGCCCATACATGATGTCAAAAAATCCTGAAATCGCGTGATGCGATGTAAAAACTTGTACGACGCGCCGTATTCACAAACAGACTTGTATACCGAGCACCTAAAAAACTTTCTAGGCACCCATTATTGGCCGCTATATATTTTCGTGGTAGAAAGTCGCGAATTGCCATATAATTATAACGAGAAAAACATATTGGCGAATCTCTAGTGCTCGTAATAACACTACACTAGTTATACCATGATATAAATAAACATCAACATCCAAGACATTCACTTTAGGAAGAGTATACTACTACCAGCCGCTGTCACACGTAGGCAATATCTGTTCAGTTCATCGGTCTCAACGGAGGCAAAAGATGGCTTTTGCGAGTCTCGTGTTCCCCGACACACTAGAGCAATCAGACTAGCTACTCCTCAACTAGTGACCATAGCTTGCTAGCTCTCCGATTCCAACTATAGTAATCAACGTCCAATGAACCATCTGCGACCTCCGCACTCGATCAACGTAATGGCCAAGCACAATCGGTAAGAACAATAGGTAGGCTGTTGCTAGAGCAAATGATTGCTTAAACAGAAGAGCCCTTGTTTCACTAGAGCAGATTTTGCTGCAAGGTGGCGGGGTGTAGCGAGGGCGGCAATGCTCCACCGTCTATGTACTAGTGCATGTCAGCGACACATTCGGGCAGACCATATAACAATCAACATCATATATTGTTCTTGACCCTGTGTGCATGCACATAAGTTTGATACAGGTCGGGCCCCTCAGATCGGTAATACATCGGGACGAGATTATAATACGTTGGACGTCGAGCAGAGTCAGGTCACTCTAGTGTAGCCTAGTAGTAAGCAGTTCTGCGCCAAAAAACCGAGGCAGATGTAATTGGTAGATGTTACAGGACGCCTCTCTCAGCACCACTGGCGACCACATCACCGTCCCCTCTTCTACTCATCTCACCGCCTCTTCGTCATCTCCAGTCACATCTCCTCACCATGCAGCCGTCCTCGCCCCTCACGCACAGTGACAATGTCCTCCCCACACACACACCACCTCACTCCCCCTACCCCTCGGTCTCGCGGATCGTGACAGTCGACATCTGTGCTCACTTCTCTCGTCTCTCTCTCTCCGCGGCGTGCGTACGTACGCGTATACCTCAGTCCCTTGTGTGTGTCGGCCAGCGCTATCTAAGCACGACAAGCCGAGAAACAGCATCTGCAGGCTCATGTGAAGCAACGGAATAGTTGAACGATCGCGTAGCGTGTGTTCAGAACCCGGCTTTGAGTTCAGGAAGGCCCATCGCAACTCAGAACATACCTCGCATAGAACACCCCGTCACCCCGATGCCCCTTGCGCTAGTCGATACGATATCAGATTTCAATTCACGAAATTCCGCAGATGATTCCACTCTCTCCATGCATCCGACTCCCTTCAAGTAAGAAAAAACTCACAAAGCACGGTGTGCGCTCTGCGGTTGCTGGGGTAAAACCCCAATCCCCTCTGGAGAAACAAATTCCGACTCAATAACGCAGTGCTTATATACTGCTGTTCTTTACTTGGTAGTCCAGTTTATACAGCGCGAAACCACTTCTATAAACTGACACTCGTGCTACAAGAAAGACATGCGAAGGTCTTCCCTATCGTGAATTAACACGTTAAAACTACTCCGGTTCACTGCATTAAATTTTGTAAGATACACATGAATAGTAGGAATGTCGACTGATGCGTTTTACAATTAAACAATAATATGCATAGCCGTTTAAAATAGCGCCGTAAATCTACTCGAAGACTAACATTTGACCTTCTAGATTCAGCAATGTATAATTAAACTCCAGTCCAAATATTAGAATTAACGATAGAGAGACGTTTTCATGTTACAACGTTACACATCCACGCCACGGTGTCTGTCACCACAGCCAGACTATTTTCAGTGTACCGCTTCATTCATTCGCTGGGCGGCGCCACCATTCAATCTGCGTCTCACTCCATCCGATGCACATCATCTCCGATCGGCAGCCTAGCGAGAGTGCGTAGCAAGAGCAGCAGAGAGAATCCTCTCTCAACAGACAAACCACGGAGGAGAATAGCTCGTCTCCCCCTGCTCGTCTGTGTCACACACGCGGATGCAATCCGCACGCATACACACAGACAGCACTCACCAGGCACAGCGGGCACATCAGCACACAACACACACCACACAAAGCACACCCATCACACACACACTGATCACCCACCATACACAACACGACACACGACAACCACACACACACACACACACACACACACACACAAGTCACATATACACGCACAGACACCACACATACAACACCGGAGCTACGCACACATAACACCGCGTGCAGCCGCAGGGCAACGCACCGCACAACGAACGCACGAACAACACGCACGCTCGCACGCACGCCACGCACGTACGCACGCCGACCACCTGCTCGACTATCCGACTCCCCGTGATCAACGCGCAGAAAGAGTATACGTGCGGCAACAGACAAGAAGACGGCGAGAAATGTGCGCATTGACCGAAAACTCGCTGATGTATACGAAGACGACCGGTAACGTCGCCAGCACGAGGTAGACGCAGATTGTGGCGAGCCGTCGCGAACACGAACAGCGGGCGACCGAAGCGCTTCGTCGGTCTGTACCGCGGACGAGGTCAGGAGATGCAGCCAACCTGCGCCGAGTGGCTGGGCGTCGCATCGGTGCCGCCACTTCCTCGACGAGCCTCGCGTTGTTTGCGCACTGCGCGTCCGCCAGGTGGCGCTTCCCAGCCGCGCACAACGCTCGGCGTGTACCTCGAAGAGGGTGATGAAGGAAGACGAGCGGCAGCGTGGGATACAACGTAGCTGCGAGGCGTCAGTGCGATGGTGGCGCCGACGAACGGCCATCGGATAGCTCGTCAATTATGGACAAGTCGCAGCGGATAAGAAGAGCGCCTATGCGCGGCCCTCAATGAACGCTCGTCCCGCCGTCCGGTCGCCAACGGTCCACGAGCGAATTCAGCGCCCCCTGCAGGCAGAGGAAGCTATGCTTCGCGTAACACCCGGCGCGGATCTGACGTTGTTGTCGAGAACGGCAGGCACGGATAGCAGACGCTTAGCGTCCTTGCTCCAGCGCGCGTAGTAGGCCCGAAGGTGCGCGCGACTGAACGCACATGAACGATCGTGTAAGGGGCCAGGCTTCTACCGCCAGGGAAGAGCCTGGATGCGTACAGCAATCATGAACAGCTGATACCAGGCTGAAGTGCCATCATAACGGCCGAACTGCAACCGGCAGACGCATGAGCGAACGCCGAGATGGAAACGGTGATCCATCGGCGATGAGGACGCTCGCGCCGCGCGAGGGGCGCTCACCCGCACGGCGAAGCATCCGCCGGCGGGCGTGACGAGCGGCAGCATGGACCTGTGTAGCGCATCGCCAGTGGCGACACTCCGCCGCCAGTCGTCATCTCTATGCGCGGGCAGTCGCCGTCGCGTGCACCCGCCCGTGCATGTGGCGCATAACCGGCCGCCCCGCGACTGGGGACCCCCCCAATTCCTCGTCGTAGCCGTCTATCTCACCTCCCCTCGCAGAATCTCACATGGACGGCATTCCAACACTGAAGAATGACCTTGAATGTTGCATTTTACCGGGGGAAGGATGTTGTCTGCCCGTGCTCTTGTAGCTTTTGCCTCTCTCCACAGCAGCTAGGAGATTTCCAGTGTTAAATCTCTCTCTATTCGCATCCAGCTCCTTGTTTCAGTTTCTTCTGCGGCGCGGAGTACTCGCCGCACTGTTCACGTTTCCAACGTCGTATCACTCAGTCTCTCCCGAGAACGCAGCGGGAAACTGAGTGTCGCCGAACAACTGAGATAGCAGTGTATCACTCAGTCTCTCCTGTAATAACAGGGGAAACTGAGGTGTGACCGACAGCCTTGAAGATAGCAGTGAGTCATCACTACAGTCTGCCTCGAGATGCCGGCTGGAGAATCACTGGATGTTACTGCCTCCAGTAGCGCGCGCTGCTGCAAGCAGCGCTGCCACCCAGAAACAAACCGCCTTCGTTGGTGCGCATGCGCGGCACACCACCTGACCGCTGTTTTATCACCAAGAATGGCATTCACCCAGGACGACGGATCCGCGACAGGTAATGCATCCGCAAACACGCGCAGCAGCGACAGCAGCCGACAGGCTGTTATCCCCCACTGCTGCCTGCTGCTACTGCGCTACTGGCTGCTGCTTTGCTAGCTGCGGCCGCTGCGTGCTGCTCGGCTCCTACTAGTTCTGCTACTGCTGCTGCTGGTGGTAAGCTAGCTCGCTGCTCGCTGCGCATGGAGCTACGAGCTAGCGCTGCTAATAAGACGCGGGCGGGGCGGCGGAAGAACAGCGAGAGAGAGAGCGAGAGAGCGAGAGAAGAAAGAGAGAGAGAAAAGAGAGAGAGAAAGAGAGAGAGGAAGAGAAAGAGAGAGAAAGAGAGAGAGAGAATAGAGAGAGATGAGAGAGAGAAAGAGCGAGAGACAAGAGAGAGAGAGAGGAGAGAGAGAGAGAGAGAGAAGAGAGAGAGGAGAGAGGAGAAGAGACAGAGACCAGTGAGCAAAGAGAGAAAAGAGAGAAGAAGAGGCGAGAGAAAGAGAAAGAGAAAGAGTGAAAACGAGAGCAAGCGAGAGAGAGAGAGAAGAAAGAAAGACAAAGAGAGAGCGAGAAAGGAGAGAGAGGAGAAGAGAGATGATGGAGAAGCAGCGGAGAACAAAGAGAGGCGAGAGAAAGATAACGACGAGAGAAGACGAGAGAGAGAGAGAGAGAGAGAGAGAGAGAGAGAGAGAGAGAGAGAGAGAGAAAGAAAGAGCGAGAGAAAGAAAGAGCGAGATAAATAGAGAGAGAGAGAGCGTTTACTTTGGTATCCGCTATTGCTGTGTACTATTCACCCGGCTATTCAATGTGCTATTAGTGCACATTTCCATTTACCTACGAACACATGCTATTATATAATGCCCGTGACAAAAACCATATGCGCTTTATTTCACCGCATGTATTCAGCCTGGCAAATATTGTTTGCGGTGTTCCATTAGAATGAGTGATGGTGGCCGTTATTTTCCGGACACCAGATTGGACCATTATTATTAAGTTGACTGAGACGCGGGAAAGCCGAAATTGCGAATTTAGTTAAGGAACTGGGAATTTATTTTTTTACCTAGGTACCAAGGTTAGTGTAGTGGCGTGACGATCGATACATGTTCTTGATTCGACCTCACTCCTAGCTGTCGTCGTGTCCGCACTTTTGAACCCATAACGCAAACACCACACCAAATCCCACTATGTACACATACTTCACCATGAAGAAGTTTAACATCCGCTATCAACTGTGACATCGCTAGGCAAAAGCGCAATCGTCAGTTAATTAAAATTAAAACGGGCACGTAATCATCCTATGAGGATTATAAATGGGTGCGGGTTAGGGGAAGGTCTTCATTTTTTATTTATTTTTTTAGGTAATAGGGGGTTAGCGGGTTAGGGGAAGGTTGCGGGTAGGCAAGGTTGCGGGTTAGGGAAAGGTTGCGGGTTAGGGGGAGGTTGTGGGTTAGGGGAAGGTTGCGAGTAGGCAAGGTTGCGGGTTAGGCAAAGGTTGCAGGTTAGGGAAAGGTTGTGGGTAGGGAAGGTTGTGGGTTAGGGAAAGGCTGCGGGTTAGGGAATATTCCATGGTAGGGAAGGGCGAAAGCTTAAGAAGGTTGCCTAGTTCGGAGGTTTAGACTTCTCGACCCAGACACGCACCTTGACTATAAAAACGCGTGAAGACTTCGTCAGGTGAGAATAATCATTCAACACAACCATTTATTTTCAACCTATTTTAGAACAAATTAAATTTGGTGCACGTTTTGCACTCGTTTGTCATGTGTGCAGCTATTCGTAACTAGTTGAATACATATTTACCTGCGCACCGTCCCATTGGGAACACACATTAATAAACACTGACATTCGTGCTAACAACGCCGCCCTAATGGACACAACACAAACAGACTACGGAGGAAAAGCTATGTAATCACCTGGAACCAGGAAACGTTGCGCAAAATCGATATTTCCATTTGTCTCCTCAACTCTTCTATTCAGCTACACAGTGCCGTGGCGTGGTGGCGCAGCATTCTCCGCTCGCGTGCGTGCGTGCGTGCGTGCGTGCGGTGTGCAGCGTTTGACAACCCTCACCCCGTATGTACAGCATGGCGACATTCTGTAGGGACAGTGATTTTCCGTTTCAAAAAATTGCCTTTTCCGTTTGAGAAAATCATGAATTCCGTTTCAAAGTAAGAGAGAGAGAGAAGGAGACGACGGAGATTGAGGAGAGAGAGAGGAGAGAGGAGAGAAGAAAGAGAGAGAGAAGAAGAGAGAGATGTAAGGATGAGAGGAGAGAGAGAGGAGAGAAGCAGAGAGATGAGAGAGAGTAGAGAGAGATGAGGAGAAAGAGAGAGCAAGAGAGAGAGAGAGGCAGATGAGAGAGAGAGAGAGAAGAGGAGAGAGAGAGGAGATGAGAGAGCAGGAGCAAGAGAGAAAGAGAGAAGAAGAGAGTTGCGAGCGGTAAACCAATGAGTGATGCTGCATTCACCTAGGTAAGCCCAGATGTTGACCTTTGACAACCCCAACTCCTTAGTGCCGCCCTTCAATCCGACGAACAGTGACATTGCGCCGTGTCCATGTTTGATCTTGCCTTTCTCAATGAGCGGGTGCATATCTGCAGCGAAGAATTACGCCAATGAGCTGGTGCATATCTGCAGTGAGGAATTACGTATACGCCAAAGACGTGTTAGCGCATGTTCGCATCGTAACGACACAGCTCTCGCAACATTCGCTCAGGCAGTCAGCTTTAAGGTTTCGCACTGAGGCAGTTAGACTTAGGGTTTTCGCTGAGGCAAGTTAGACTTAGGTTACGCTGAGGCGTCAAGCTGGCGCTTTCACTCAGTTGCACACTGTGTATACTGGCAGCACAAACTAAGTAAGCACCAAAGCGGTACGCTCTACATTAGGGTTCGACGCATCCCGTTGCCACACGTTTCACGACAATCCGCTCATGCTCACACAAATTCACGCTCACACATTAAGCAGTTACTTTAATGCTGACACAGTGGCAGCAACGTTTACTCTGCTGGCGTAAACTAAACAAGGAAAAGGTTGGGGGAGGAAGGGGTTTACTTGAATCCACAGAATGCAGATGGCGCAACGTTACTCTGATGGGCCGGTAAACTACAAGGAAAAGGGGTGGCGCGGAGCGAAGGGTTTACTTAATATCACAGAATGCCTCACATGGCAGCAACGTTTCCTCTGCTGGCCGTAACTAAACAAGGAAAAGGTTGGGGGAGGAAGGGGTGGACTTGAATCCACAGAATGCCTCCACATTAGCAGCAACGCTTACTCTGCTGGCGTAAACTAAACAAGGAAAAGGTTGGGGGAACAAGGGGTCTACTTGAATCCACAGAATGCCAGTAGCAGCAACGTTTACTCTGCTGGCGTAAACTAAACAAGGAAAAGGTTGGGAGAGGAAAAGCGCTAGTCAAGTTGACAAGTGATGCCTCAAAAATAGGAAAATAGGAATTTCAGATGTGAAAAAATGGAGGAAAATATAATTTGGTGAGAAGATATATGTTAAATAAGGAATATTTTTTGCGTTAGTGCCTCCCAACACCCTACGCCAATCCGATCCACCGACAAATGTTTTTATTAAATATACATATTTTTGGCAGTTACATCACATGCCGAACATATTGAGGATTTAATGAGAAATGCATGTTAAAATTGATAAGCAGCTGACATGCAAGTAAGCACCCAGTTACATGTAGACTCCTCCAAAATGAGTATGTGCATTTAATTGATTAAAAATAAAGACTGATACATGACATGGATATAAGATTATTCAAAAGATGTGACAATAAATTTTTTACTATAAAGACACAAATATGTTAAATGAGGAATATGTTTCATTAGATGCGCCTCCAAACCCCTATAGCCATCTCGAATCACCACATTGTTGTTTTTTGTTTATTTCTAATTAAAATATATTTGAATGGCTGCATCATAGGTAAATTTTTAAGGTTTCTAAAGAGAAATTGCAAGTTTAAATTATCTGCCAGATTCTACATGCATAAGCACCCAACATGTGCCTGTTTTCATGGTAGAACAAATCTAAGCACCTAAGTTTAGATACTAAGCACATCAGCCTCAGATCAAAGATTTCCTCAGGACCCGCAATTACAAATACCTTAAGTTGTAACGCAGCTTTTTAATATGTATAAAAATCACAATTGTTATCACAAAAACGATACCCGCGTATCGACACAAATAATGCTATGAAATATTGGTATTAATTTAGTACATAGGGTAGCTTGCATATATGAGGCTACTCCCTTTAATTATGTTTACAATTTTTATGAACGTACATGTAACATGTATAACATACCACATCAACTGAGAAACAACTTTACTGAAATAAAATCTGTGATAGTAAAGAGTATATTCACGTATAATTTTAAGAGTAAGTACATTTTTGAAAATTGGGTACCTGAAAGTGTAAATTCCTGCATTTCTGAGAAGGATACATACAATCTGGTATTCATGAAAAATGAAAAGCCCTCAAAAAATAGGGAAAAAGATAGGAATTGTCCAGAAAATGAGGAGGAAATAGGGATATGGAAAATAGAACTTGACGCCCTGCGCCGGCGCTACATGACTGCACGTGGCATTTACAGTAAGCGATACACTTAAGTCTGTTGAAGAGAGAGACCCTTCCACATGACTCACGTGGCCATCATTTACGCTGAGGCACGCTTACAAGTTGGAAAAGGAAGGGCTCCACATTGACTCCACGAGTGGCATTTACAGGTTGGAAGAGGCACGCTCTAAGGTTGGAAGACGGCCAGGCCTCCACATGACTCCATCAGTGGCATTTACATTGAGGTACGCTTACAGGTTTGCGAGAGGCAGGGCTCACATGCTTCACAGTGGGCATTTACACTGAAGTACGCTTACAGTTTGGAATGAGGCACGGGCTCCACATGACTCCACAGTGGCGATTTACAGTAAGGCTACACTTACAGGTTGAAGAGGCCAGGGCTCCAAATGACTTCCCACAGTGGC
>NW_014577905.1:142398-144738 GCF_000485595.1 Priapulus caudatus | reverse complement strand
AGAAAAAAATGGAAATTCTTGCCATAGAGATTGTACACACCAAAAATTCAAATTCGTGTATATATATTTGCCCGAAAACAAGGTATTTGGTCGCTGACTGACAGTTGGGTTGGGACCGAAAGCACAGGGCTACCAAAAGACATAATTTTAAGTCATTTCGCTCTGAAACTTGTCTGAATGTAAACCATATCACTACCATGCCTATTGTCAACGGTTTTTAATGATTTTACTGAAATTTCCATGTTTGTAATATGTTTCAAATGACGTTTTCCGCATTTTTCCGTTTGGACAGAACATCTTGGGCCGTTTCAATGGGCATTTACACTGAAGTACGCTTACAGGTTGGAAGAGGCAGGGCTCCACATGACTCCACAGTGGCATTTACAGTAAGGTACACTTACAGGTTGGAAGAGGCAGGGCTCCACATGACTCCACAGTGGCATTTACACTGAGGTAAGCTTACAGGTTGGAAGAGGAAGGGCTCCACATGACTCCACAGTGGCATTCACACTGAGGTAAGCTTACAGGTTGGAAGAGGAAGGGCTCCACATGACTCCACAGTGGCATTCACACTGAGGTAAGCTTACAGGTTGGAAGAGGAAGGGCTCCACATGACTCCACAGTGGCATTTACACTAAGGTACGCTTACAGGACTTTGCTGCGATCTCTCGCGGCAGCAGATTCTGCAGGGTGTTGAAGACGCCCGCATCAGAGATGATGAGTGGAGCGAAGATATTGATGTCACCGCTACTCTTCTGCACCTTCACACCTGCACAGAAACAACCCCCGACTCAAATACATTAGTATTAGGCATTAGTCACGATGACATATCACAAACAGTGCACACCTGAACACAAAAGAATACAAGGATCACTGAGGCAAGTATTTGTTAATGAAGTCATTATGATATAATATATATATATATATACATATATATATATATATATATTATATTACACATGACACACACTTGAACACACTTGAGACAAGTTTCAGAAAACTATTAAAACAGACCAGTTAAAATATTACGGCTATCCTGTTACTCGTTGCTATTATTATATGTTAATATTTATCCTCATAACAATTGCATTTCCACAATAATAGCATTAATTATAACAATCATTACTACTAAAGTACTATAATAATCATATGACAATTACACTCGTGTATAGTCACCGTTGTGTGTGTGCATGGTGCAGGCACAAAGCGCACGTCACCTTAATATACCTAAATAAAATTCGGTAAGCGCCACCAGGCATGAAGCAGATAGGTAACACACCGTTTATATAGCTTAATATAAACGATGAGATAATGTATTAGCGATAGACGATACGTTAGTGACCGCAACATTTCGCTCACCGACGGCCTTGCCGCGCCGGACCAGCACCTCCTTGACCGGTGACCGCATCAACACCTTGCCACCTTAATATAACCTATATATAAGATTGAGATATCTTAAGTTACATTGAGATATCTTAAGTTACATGGAGATATCTTAAGTTACATTGAGGTATCTTAAGTTACATGGAGATATCTTAAGTTACATTGAGGTATCTTAAGTTACATTGAGGTATCTTAAGTTACATGGAGATATCTTAAGTTATATTGAGATATCTTAAGTTACATTGAGGTATCTTAAGTTACATTGAGGTATCTTAAGTTACATGGAGGTATACTGAGGTATATATAGGTTTATATTAAGGCGGCAAAGTGCTGGTGCGGGCACCGGTCAAGGAGATACTGGTCCGGCGCGGCAAGGCCATAGGTGAGCTCCTCTATATCATCTCATCGTTTATATTAAGTTACATGGAGATATCTTAAGTTACATGGAGATATCTTAAGTTACATTGAGGTATCTTAAGTTACATTGAGGTATCTTAAGTTACATTGAGGTATCTTAAGTTGCATTGAGATATCTTAAGTTACATTAAGATATCTTAAGTTACATTGAGATATCTTAAGTTACATTGAGGTATCTTAAGTTACATTGAGGTATATTGAGGACCAGGCACGCTGCCGAGCGACTCCAGCTTCGTCTTCCACGCCTCCCTCATCAACCACTTCCGCTACGGCGTCTCGTACCCGCGAGGGGGCGCCAGCGAGATCGCCTTCCACATGATCCCGGGCATCGAGCGAGCGGGCGGCAAGGTGCTGGTGCGGGCACCGGTCAAGGAGATACTGGTCCGGCGCGGCAAGGCCATAGGTGAGCTTCTCTATATCATCTCATCGTTTATATTAAGTTTCATGGAGATATCTTAAGTTACATGGAGATATCTTAAGTTACATTGAGATATCTTAAGTTACTGGTTTCTCGCCTCGTCGCCCTCGTGAATGTCGTGA
>NW_014577905.1:139222-140571 GCF_000485595.1 Priapulus caudatus | reverse complement strand
AGAGAGAGAGAGAGAGAGAGAGAGAGAGGGGGGAGAGAGAAAGGGAGAGGGAAGGAGAGAGTAAGAGAGATTGAAAAACGAAAATAGAAAAGCAGAGGAAGGGACCAAGGAAACATCAGAGTTCTCCAAGGGCACTTATAGCCTGGCGAGGCCTGGCCGCCCGCCAGGCTATCATCGAGCCCCGCAATCCTAAAATGCACCCACCATGCACCCACCATGCTAGTGTATACACGAGAAGTTCAAACAATTAATTAATACACGTTGGTCTCGATGCTACGGGTACGGCAGTCCCACACACAAGTACAAACAGTCACCCTATTCCTATCCCTATCCCATATTACCCCCTATACATATATCCCCTATACCAAAATTAATCTATGGTGTATATAATAACCTTTTGCTTTAAATATTTTGCATCTGAACTGACAATCAATCGCAACCAACTGGTGTAGGCTAGCTGGCACAATAATGTTCATTTTCATACTTCAAATCCGAGTGTTTTCAGGCTCATCAAGAAATCTTAATCGTGAATTAAATCGTGAATTTATTTCCAACGGCATTATTACGGGGCAGGTAACCCAGTCTAACACGAGGTAGAGTAGACTGGTACACTTACTGACCACTCCTGCTATTGGCAATGGTGACAAAATTTTTTTTATTTATTTATGAGAGGTGAACTCGATTTGGAACCAGCAAACCAGCAAGTTCACCCCCACATTTTGGTATTTTTATTCCATTAATTATTTTTAATTTTCCGATGGCTTTGCCCATGCAAAACAAACATTTTCACCCCACATGCAGTGCTTCAAATTTACACACAGTGTCCCAGATTGCATCTCAGAGCTTCTACAATTCAAAAAATTTCCAGGAGTACCACCCCCATGCTATAATTTAAAAGCTTGGAGAACCCTGAACATGAGTGTAAAGAGGAAGATATACATATATATATGGAGAGAGAGAGAGAGAGAGAGAGAGAGAGAGAGAGAGAGAGAGAGAGAGAGAGAGAAAGAAAGAGAGACAATGAGAGAGACAGAGAGAGAACGAGATAGAAAAACGCGCATTTAGACATGGTAAGACTACAGAGGACCACAAACTGTAACGCAGGCAACGTAAAGACGGTTTATATGCAGGGAGGCTACTCAGGCTACTACCCTGTTCACGAACTCCCCGGCTTTTCTAGTTCGACTGTCGTGCATCGTGGTACCGGTTTGCAGGGTTGTTTTGTTCGCCGCGTGAGGTGCTGGGGTGGCAGGGATGTGCGGGAGGGGAGGGATGGGTGTGTGGGGGAGAGATGGGTGGGAGGGTGAGAGATGGGCAGGAGGGGAGGGTGAGAGATGGGCAGGAGGGGA
>NW_014577905.1:136685-138995 GCF_000485595.1 Priapulus caudatus | reverse complement strand
CTCTCTCAAGATATGAATGAGATATCAACGATGTAATCTTATAAGTTAACACTGATTTTTTTTCTCATTTAAATCTCATTGTAGAGGATTTTGGGCCAATTTTTATTATCGACTAGTTTCATAAATATTTATTATATGTTGTTTAAGTATAAAATACTGTTATAAGTAATTGAAGAAATTTGTGTGCAAATAGGTCCAACGCTAGTCATTACGTGATAGAATGGAAATCTCCGGTTTTAAACGAAATATACAGGCACTACATTGTGGTAACAGCACTACAAGTGGTAACAGAGTACGCTAATCTGCAGATATGACTTACTGGTATCATAGTTGTCGTCCAGGTCTCCAACTGAGCTGACGTCGGTCAAACATTCCATCAGACTTTTCTGCATCCGTGGACGTAGCGCATCTCCGCCAATCGTTGCTGAATCCTGCACGATACAATAGATTCAGCTACGACTCCACACTGTCATATCACTGCACACTTCATACAGCATTACTAACAACAGATTATCAGTAACTGTAATCCGGACTAATCAGACAATACAGATACGTGATACAATCGTGACAATCACGAACAATGTGACAATACGTACAATCGTGACAATACGTACAATCGTGACAATACGTACCATCGTGATAATACGTACGATCGTGACAATACGTACGATCGTGACAATACGTACGATCGTGACAATACGTACAATCGTGACAATACGGTACAATCGTACCATCGTGACAATACGTACCATCGTGACATACGTACGCATCGTGAACGAATAGCGTACAATCGTGACAATACGCTTACCATCAGTGACAATGACGTACGATCGTGACAGATACGCTACAATCGTGAGCACATACGTTAAATGCGTTGACAATACGTACGATCGTGACAATACGTACGATCGTGACAATACGTACAATCGTGACAATACGTACAATCGTGACAATCAGATAATCGGTAACGGCTACGATCTAAGATGCTAGACTATATACACCTCCTGCAATCGTTGCTGTGGTTGCCAAACCTGGGGTCTGTGGGAAAATTAATTTAAATAAAAGGGGTCCTTGGAGGTTGGGAAACACCGCACTACAGGCGCCGTTCGTACCGACATCAAACTCGTAGCCCTTCTCCTGGAAGACGTGGCAGCAGCCGCCTGCCTGATCATGCTGCTCCAGCACCAGCACCCGCCTGCCAGCGCGGGCGAGCAACGATCCGGCAGTAAGACCTCCGATACCACTGCCTATTACGATCGCATCCAACCTGTCAGGCACCCTATCCGGCTTGAAGCCTGCAATAGAGGTCATTGTCGTCACACAAACGTACAGTACTACCCACATACATCACAGCAGTGTTTCCCCTGGCCAAAAAAGTGGTAAATTTGTTTTGGGCATGTTTGCACATTTCGAGGTCCTAGCAAAGCAAGCACCACGGGTGTTCACCCCGCTAGGGGTAGGGGGGGGGGTCCGGGGACTATGCACCCGCCCCTGGACATTTTTCGAAAAAATTGTGCAATTAGGTGCATTCTAAGCTATTCTGAACGATTTTCGTCAGCGAGGCGCTGTTTTGGACATATTTCTGTGTGGCGGCTGAGAATTTGAGCAAGACGTGTCGCTCGCTCGTGTGTGTCAATGCAGGGGAAACACTGCAAGGGTAAAAATTAACTTTTGTACAAGGGAGTCTAATGGACTCCCTGCCCTGCTTATTTTGAAGATTCATGCGGTTCCACGTCTGCCAAAGTGTCTAACTACCAGTATTAGAGCTGGGCCGGGGTACTGGGTAGTGGGTACTGGCCAGGGCAGAAACACGCTACACAAACCATCAAACCCACAGGCACTTGAAACGTCTCAATAAAAAAAAGGTAAATAAACACGAAATGTAATTACTACCAGTCTTAATGTTTCTCTACTCTACTTCGCCTATAGAGTACTCTTTTATTCTTGTTGTTTGTGCACAGGGCGTGCACACAGGCACGTGGAACGTCTCAATAAATAAAAACAAGTTCCGCAGAGCGACAGCGGACAACTGACGTGTACTGTAGCCAGGTATTCTTCTGATAAACTCACTGGCAACCGAATCAAGTGCGCCCTTCCACCACCGCGTTCGCGCCCAGAGCATATATCTAGGATACTACTAATACAGATGTAAAATCTATGATAGGCTTTGCTATACTGGTAGTACAGTAATAAAGATACAGCTGTGTAACTTTAATGACTTCACTATATTAACATGTTATCATGGATATCCGTAGAGAGAGAAGAAAAGGAAAGAGAATGAGAGAGAGAAGAGAGAGAGAGAGAGAGAGA
>NW_014577905.1:126463-136660 GCF_000485595.1 Priapulus caudatus | reverse complement strand
GCAATCGGAATATGCGCGTTGAGCGCGAGCAGGTAGTGGTGTGGTAGGAAGGGTGATATGGAGAGGGGAGGGGGAATGGAAGGGGCAGGGGGAGCGGGCAGGTGAGTGGGCTTCTAATAGCAAAAGCAGTTCAGTCCTTTGTTAACCAGTCAACAAAATCTGTGTTGAACTAAGAACTGAACTTGAATCTTGAACTGAACTAGAACTTCGAACTGTGTTAACTGGGAGAGAAGCAGGGCTCCGACTTTAACGGTGGCCCGGGTGCCAATGACCCACCTGAAACGGCGTCGGGCTCCACTGAAACTGTCAGGTTGGGCCCGCCTGCCACCAATAAGCAATAAGGCCGTCGGCGTTTCCGGACAAGGAGCCGCTTAGGTTACGCGTCTGGACATCCATCTCGACACCAGAAGATTGTGTGAACATGATAGCAGCGCATGATTACACAAAGGGCCGCTCTGCTGATTGCCAAGTGTGTGTGTACTGTTGGCGTGTGTGCATATGCGTGTCGCGGACGTCCGCAGCCGGTGTTGCGTGTGTACGCGTGTGTTGTGTGTGTTTGCCGTGTGTGTGCATGTGCGCGTGCGACGCGTGTTGTTGTACGTGTGGTTTGACCGGAAGCAGATTCTGAGAATGTCCCATCGCAACAAGAAACATTGCTTTACTTTGGCGCTAAATCAAAACAGTAAAGTGCACCTGCAATCCATTCGCTACAAAATGCCCCCCCCCCCTTGCGCTGTGGGTGTGTCGTTGCGGCAACTTCATTTCTCCACAAGTTCAAGACAATTGAGTACCATACCAGAAGTGTAATGTATACGAGAGAGGGGTGGTAGGGAGGATACACTGTGCGACAGGAAAGGGTGTAGGTGGGAGAGGTGTAGGGAATGAACACTGGTAAGAGACGAGAAGGGTGAAGGGAGGGAGGGTGTAAGTGGATGATACACTGTAGAGACAGGGAGGGGTGTAGGGGACGTGTGTAGGGATGATCACACCTCTGTAGAGAGGCAGAGAGGGTGTAGTGGGAGGTTGTGTAGGCGATGATACACCCTGTAGAGACCAAGGGAAGGTTCTAGGGGGGGAGGGGTATAGGAATGATAGCACTGTATGAAGACAGGAAGGGTGTAGGGGGGAGGTGTAGGGTTGATAAGCCTGTAGAGACACGGATGGTGTAGGGGGAGCAGGGTGGTAGGGGATGAATACACGGCTGTAGGAAGACAGAGCAGGATGGGTCAAGGGGAGGGGTGTAGGGATGATACACTGTAAAGACAGGGAGGAGTGCTAGGGATGATACACTGTAGAGACAGAGAGGGTGTAAGGCACACTGTACAGTGGGGAGGGTGTAGGGATGGAATGACACTTGTAGAACAGAGGGGTGTAGGGGGCAGGGGTGTATGGGATGATTACACTGTAGAGACTTAGGGAGGGTGTAGGGGGAGGGGTGTAGGGATGATGACACTGTAGAGACAGAGGGCGTTAGCGGCGGGATGGTGTAGGGATGGATACACTCGTATGAGACAGCAGAGGGTGTAAGGGGGAGGGGTGTTAGGGATGTGCAAAAAGACCAGCAGCTGAGGCCAGACTCTGAATGGAATCTGACCCCACATGGGTGCAGAAATTGATTCTGACTTCATCAGAAGGTTCAGAATGAACAGTCCACCTGAGCATGTGGAACTGATATGACAGGACAGTTTTTGATTGTCATCTTAATGAACATGAGGATTTCTGGCCATACTTAATAGAGAGATACTGGCAAGTAGGATTTGAAAGCCTTTTTAATATTTGAAACTTATTTTAAGCTCAGTGCAGGGTTTTGTTCTTTCTTTGTTGTTGTCGTATCTAGTTATGTTATTGCGATTATATTGCCCAAAACACATTACCATCAGTTAAGAATAACAAAACTAAGAATCATTTAATAAAATGTAGGCTAACCGGGCCACCTGAATCGCATGTTGGCCACATGAATCTCATACTCCGCAAGTGGCCGGAACCTGGCTCCGGCCACCTGAAAAACGGTTAATGGGGCAAGGCCTGGAGAAGGTTAATCAGAGCATTCCCTGCTTCGGCACGTACAGCATTGCGCAGCAAGCGCAATTTCAATTGGTCCTTTCAATAAAGTGTACAAAATGGTTGGTGAGCGGCTGAAAACAAAAAAGTTTTTTGTCAACTCTGACCGTAGGCCATGTCCTCAGAAAATGTCTGATATCAGTAACCTTTCGCCGTCACTGGCCCTTTGACCTGGTGACCTCTCAATTTTCGGCACTGGTGATGTTTCCTGCCATGCACACTATAACACCGAATATTAAGAGCATAGGCTCAATGCCGTTTAGACTTTGGTGGCCAGCAATTCTGCATTTCTTCCTATACCTTAAGTTAAAGAGGAATATGTTCCCCTTCTTTTACAGACCATCTGACCTTTGACCTTTGACCCCCAGGCTTCAAACATCCAACTCGTTTTTCAGGATTACCCTCCCCTACCGTCTCGACTTTCGAATGCCGTACGTCGAAGCCGTTTTAGGATGGTTGTGCCCAAACTCGTTGACAGATGGACGGACGGACAATCATGGCGATTCTATACGCTGCAATCTGATTATTCTAATATAGTCAGATGAGCTAAGAAAAGAGAAGCAAATATACACGAAATGTATTTACTACCAGTCTAATTTCCTTACTCTATTCGGCCTATAATCAGCGTGTAAATGCCGGTCAAATGCTCATGTCTGGCAACAACACACACAGTCCGCCGCACGCATAGCTGCTGCCACACAGACACATTAATACAGGGGGCAAAACCCCCATTTTTGCCGGTCAACACAGTACATCGGGTGTTGTAAAGACGGTTGTGTTCGGTATCAGAACGCTTTTCAGGAGACCTCCCTGAACACCTTGCCAGGTGGACTACCTGAAAATCTGCTGCTAAAAAGAAAATGGCGGCATTTTTCAAAATGGCCACCATGTCTAACTAATATATAACGTCCCAATTTTGAAGATGAATGTTTGAATAGAAGCTCCTTTCACGCTACGTGGTGTGTATCATATGTAAAGGGAATCTAATTCTCTATAAGATGATATCATTGAATGGCTGTGGTGGTGAATATCGTAACAATTTTTGGCGCAAAAAATGTGAATTTTTTACCATTTTTCCCCAAAAAATATTGAATTGTCACGTGCAAAATACATTATTTTATCAGTATTTTCAAAATCGCTTTTCAGATAATGCATAAAACTTTCCATAAAAACTGCGCCATATATATGGTTAATATTGTGTGAAGAGGACAAGTTCATAGCTTTTTACTAACAAATAAAGTTATAGTGATCCAAACTTAAAATTTTGATATTAGCTAAAACAGCATTTTGATACCATTACACCAGGCGCTTCTCCCGCTATACGTTAATAACTTGGTGCGTCGGCTTTGCGAACCTGTCGTTTCAGCCATGTGTGTGGTATCATATTAAAGGGAATTAAATTCTCTACAAGATGATACGCACATTTATATGGGCTTGGTGATGATTTGCATAAGCAATTTTTGGCGCGAAAAAATGTGATTGACAATTTTTTCGCCAAAATAAGTGAATTGCGGCAGAAAAAATAGATGTTTCTCCATATTCAAAAAAGTCTCCCGCTATAAAACCTTTTAACTTGGGCATCGGTTGTTGGCAACGCTTGCGCGTTGACGCGGGTTTTGCACGTTCTTGAAGATAGTTGTTTGAACAGAAAAGACATATGCCACTATAAGTTAACACGATTGATTTCAGAAGTCGCATGAACGTTATCAGCCTGCAGGGAACAGAAGTGCTTTTTCCAAGCATCACTGGTTGAGGGGCAAGCCAACATCATTTTTCCTGGTCGCATCTTCCTGGAGATGTCAGACATTCTTTTTCACAGGTTTATTTACTACCAGCGAGAAGCTGACTGGGTATGAGTAGCGACATGGTTCTCTGAATCATCAACCGAATGCTAATCTTACCTCACAGCAGCGGAGGACTACAGATATGGGCAAGCGGTCTTCTGCCTCGCCTATTGGCTGAGATGGAGAAAAACTACTGAAACGCCCCAGATGTAGATGAAGCACTAATGAGCAGGTGCATTTGTCCGGGAGGGAGAGCAGATGGCAAGCATAATAGCCTGTCTCTCCCCCGCATGCTCCTCTAGAACAGGACTTACAATGCAGAGCAGCAAGGAAGGCCAGCGTGTCTGGATGGGCCTTAGAGTAAAACCGCCCTGCCGACAGACACGCCGCGGATGAAATGGGGTTTACACAAAACCATTCAGCCTGCTGGGCTGTCTCTTGGCACGAGTTGAAATTTTGATGCTATCATCTCATTCATCACCCTGCACCATGAATCTGGTGTACAGTCGCAGTCAGCAAGGATGGGCAGAGATCGGGGATCAAGGTAAATGGCAGGCAGTCCGACGACCGGAATGGCCAGTTTGGCTGGGGGGCAACGGCCACATCCCTGATAACTAATAGCGGCTGTGGAATCCTGGGTGACCAAAGTGCGCTGATTGACAACGTTAAGAACAACATTTACCAGTGTAAACAAACTGGGTCTGAGGCACTGCTTCAGTCAGCTGACCAGTGATCAGAGAGAAGGCCACAGTAGCTGTGAAGGGTGAACGGCACCTCCAACACCATCAAAACAAGAAACCGAAGAGGTCTGAGGGCTAAAAAACGTGGGCAATCGGGGAGAGAGTAATGAAATAACTGCTCCTTCTGGCGTAATGACACAGATCACTGAGCCGGAGTGGTGGCAGAACTAGACACTGTTGACTTTATAGGGACCTATGAATGCAAGTGCCTACCCAACCCAATCTCTCCTTCCCAGGATGAATGGCAGTAATACAGAAACAGGTAACCGAAGGTCATACGGCCTAGTGAAAACCTTGGAAAAAGGAGACCCAACGTGAGCGCTAGACTCCCTGCTCCACTGCCCCAACATGACCGAGAAAGACACGCAGTAGTCATTGCATGCCCATGTAATGCCATTCGAGCACTGGTCCTTTCCACAAAGGTGAAAAGATTTTGGACAATTGCTGACTGATAGCAAATAGCCTGAATGATGTGCTGCTGGTATGGATTCATGAGCACTTCTGCTGTGTACAGGTAGCAGTGAGCGCAGGCCTGAGGTCGCGCGTGAAGGCAAGAATGCACAGTATGCCGCAGTCAATACTGCCAAAGAATATGAAGTCAATGATCATATAAGCAGCCAGCCTCCTGACTGCCACATAATTAATTTTGCCAGTGGCAAGCCAAACCAAGGCTAACCTCGCTAAACTTCACTGCTGTGAGAAATGGTGTGAGAATAAGCAATCTGGACCTGCTGTTGTCTAACTCATCTCTACTTGGTGTGGTGGATTTCACAAAAGGAGACGAAGGAGCGTATTAATCACAAAGAGAGTCCTGTTACTGCGATGTTTCCTGGCTCTAGAATCGACGCAGAAGGAAGGCTGATACATAGGATAACCTGCATCACTCTGTACAGTGGTCCAGAATGAACGGAGTTGAAAGAGTAGTTTGCCAGCCAAATCGGACACAGAAATGAATTATTACATTGTGTCTACACTATCGGAGCAACACACCGCTGAGAAGATCTACAGAACCTATGGGTGTAGGACAGCCCAGTAAGACATATGGGCGTACCAATCCATGAAATGGTGTGACACTGGGTAACCTTCACGAGTGTCCGTGCAATGCCTCATTCTCAGCCGTCGAGTGGGCAGACGACACTACGAGTTATCCTTTTAACTTTCACCTTTGCCACAAGAAGGCATGTTCAAAGTGGCAGCTTGTCTCGACATAGCCTAATTGAAGAGTTTGGCTGAGGAAGCGCAAGCTAACTGCCATCGTAATCAGAAGACGCTCCTCATAGCAGGGCAAGGACCGATTCACCGCAGACATCTGTTTAACAACATCAGTACTGATGACTTCAGGAGTTTGATGCTGGGGCAAGCTCAGGGGCATACATGGTGTGTTGAAGCAACAGATCTACTGCTCGCTAAAGCTGCTTGGCCCCCGTAGCTCGCCACAGAAGACGCATTCCTTGACTGCGCACGTGGAGGGCTGCCCTATGGTCAACGATCATCAGAATAAGACTTGCGCACATTTGCCAAGCGCGACAAATCCCACCCTGGAACAGAATTTGGTGCTCGGATTGGTCCAGCGATTGGTTCGCCGGTTCCAATTAACGCACTGCCAGGCCTGGGCCGCGCTGTGTCGATGAAGAGAGGTGCAAGTATCGTCGCGATGTGCTAAGGTGGGTGGCAATAAGAACCACTGGCTCATAGTGGCTAAAGAATTCAAGATCCCAGCTTGAACATGAGCGGGTGCCGGCGCAATAACTATCAATCAAGAGTAGCAGATGGCAGGACACGTCGGAACAAACGATGTGGTAGTGACAAGTAGGCAGCGACTCAGATAGCGATTAGGCAATGACAAGTGCCGAGAGAGAGAGAGAGAGAGAGAGAGAAAGAGAGAGAGAGAGATAGATAGAGAGAGATAGAGAGAGAGAGATGTAGTGTGCCAGCGAGAGCGAGAATGATTAATAGCACCAGTCAGCCCGTCCACACCCGTGTCCACGTTTCCACCAGCACAACATGCTCACATTGCAAGCATACATCATACAGGAGTGACAGCACAGGATGGGTACTCACAGATAGCATGCTGATCCACTTATCGATTGCCTTCTGCTCCTCAGGGAATTGTTTGAGGAGATTTTCTCGAAAAGCCTCTTTCCCGGCGATCACTGGATATTTGCGCATCGTGTCTCCCTTACCCAGCGTCAGCTACGCAAATCAATGGAGAAAAAAGATTCACTGCTGTACACAATCATAATAAATTGAGTATATAGTGTAAAAGCCAGGATTTAGAAAATAATTTTTAATTAACTAATCTCCTACAACGATTATAAACAAGATAATGAGATACAACGATGTAATCTTATAAGTTAAACAATGATTTTTTTTTCTCATTTAAATCTCATTGTAGAGATTTTGGGCCAATTTTTATTATGACTAGTTTCATAATATTTATTATAGTTGTTTAAGTAATAAAATACTTATAAGTAATAAGAAAATTGTGTGCAAATCAGGTCCAACCTAGTCATACTGATAGAATGGAAATCTCGGTTTTAAACGAATAACAGCACTACAGTGGTAACAGCACTACAGTGGTAACAGAGTACCTAATTCCAGATATGACTTACTGTATCATAGTTGTCGTCCAGGTCCTCCCACTGCAGCTGACCGTCGGTCAAACATTCCATCAGACTTTTCTGCATCGTGGCGTAGCGCATCTCGCCAATGTAGTGAATCCCTGCACGATACATAGATCAGCTACGACTCACACTGGCCCTATCACTCACACTTCATACAGCATTACTACAACAGATTATCAGTAACTGTAATCGGATAATCAGACAATCAGATACGTGACAATCGTGACAATACGAACAATCGTGACAATACGTACAATCGTGACAATACGTACAATCGTGACAATACGTACAATCGTGACAATACGTACAATCGTGACAATACGTACAATAAGAATAAAGAGGGCTGCCCTTGCAAACGATCCTAGATAAGGTAACTGCGCACATTGCCAAGGCACAGAATCCCCCCTGGACAGAATTGGTTGGACCTGGATGGTCAGCATGTGTTCGCGTTCCATGTGAACGCATCCAGCCTGCCTGTGTGATGAAAAGAAGGCAATATCGTGCGGATGTGCTAAGGGGTGCAATAAGTAATGCTCATACGTTGCTACGAATTCAGTCCCTGCTACATAGGGTGCCGCTGCCAAAAACTATATATCAAATGAGCAGGAATGAGGACAGTCGGAAAGCAACCCGATCAGTGACAGTAGCAGCGACTCAGATAGCGATTAGGAAAGACAAGTTGCGCGGGAGCGACACGCTCATGGCTAACGTCTACTGGCGGTGACTCTGTGGTGAGTGGTGGGTATTCTAGTAAACGGCGTGTTAGTCCCCAAATGTGTTCACCATACACGCCCGAAACCAGTGTAAGCACAGGGATGGTATCAGGAACCTTCTCAAAGGAAATGTTGTTGGGATCCGTTATGAAATTTGGCACGAGATGGCTGCGTACGTTTAAGGTGTCTTCAGGATTAAATGATGGAAGCTCTCATCATACGTAGTAGAGACAACTATTTGCAAGACAGAATAGGTAAGCACTCTCCATTTACCTACGCAGATGCCTGCAGGCTGCAATAGAAGAGCTGCCACCTGTAAACCAATTACGCAGGCAAAATACTACACAGTTAACCAATCAACACATGCAGCTGGCAGTAGCCACTGCAAGTGCGTAGGTTACTGTAAACATACTGCCAGTACAGAAATGTCCATAAAATTATACGATTTAAGGAGGCAATAAAACCTTCTTTAACCAAATTTAAGCTTTTTGAAATTTCATTAGTGACATTGGTAGGCCTCATATCATCTCAGGCAATGTATATGATTCTAACTAGCAAACCCGGCAGTCAAATTCCTTCTAACAGACAGTCAAACAATCCATGTTTAACCCTCCTCTGTTGAGGGTCCAAAAGGTTATCTGACACCTTACGTCTTTTCGCATGTCAGCAGAACAGTAGATTTCATGGTCGCTTTCAATAATTGCCATAAAAATGCTAGGGTCACCGCTGAAACAAAAAAGTTTTTCAATCGGCTCCGTCAGACCATGGTCCCTCAGAAATGTCCTAAAATCTGGCCCTGTGCGCCATTGACCTTTGACCTGTGACCTCCAACATTTCGGCACAGTGATGGCTTTTTCCTACCATGATCGCATTACACGCAACTATCAAGGCCTAGGTTCGAGCCGTTTTAGATGTTGTGGCCGCAATTCTGCATTTCCTCCTATACTTAAGTTAAGGAGTGAATGTTCCCCCTTCTTTTACACCTCTTGACCTTTGACCTTTGACCCCCAGCTTCGACATCCCCAACTCGTTTTTCGAGGATTAACGGCCCCACTTCCCGTCACCCGAATATCCGTGACCGTACTCGAGTCGGTTAAGGATTTGTGCGCCAACTGTTGACCGGACGGACGCGTCGGACGGACGGACCGTGAACGGACGAACGATCATCGCGATCTACAAGCTGCCATCCTGACTATCAGATGAGCTAAAAAAGGCAATGCCAAGTTACACGTATAGTAAAAGTGTTAACTTTGGAGGCAATATAACTTGTTTGTTAAAAGCCAATGAACTGTCCGTTTACACATATGACTGAATAATATATGGCAGTTTACTGAAAGTTTCAATTCTTAGTGGAAAGATTTTTCGAAATATGGAAGAAAAATGTTATTTTTGGTGCAATTCATATTTTGTGAAAAAATTGTCAAAAATCTCATTCTTTGGCCAAACGATTGTTATGGCAAAATCATTATTCAGCCCATTAAACTGGTGTATCATCTTGTAGGGAATTTAATTCGCCTTTAATATGATACCACACACATGGCGAGTAGGAGGTTGTATTCAGACCATTATCATCAAAATGGTCAACATTAGTTAGATCATAATGGCCATTTTGAAAAAAAATGGCCGCCGATTTTTTTTCAGCATCATAATTTTTCAAGGTAGTCCACCTGGAACGTTGATCAGGTGAGGTCCCCTGACATGGTTGATATCAAACATACGCTTTTACAACACCATGTCTGGTAAGCCTGTCTTGCCCCTGGTATTATATATAGCAGGTAGAACGCGTGCTGCCAAATTCGACGGTCAAACGGCTCGCTTGACTATCATACAAATACAACACAAATATTCAACCATACTACTCATCTTTGTTTCTATTTGAATGAACAGTTGTTTGCACGTTGTTTAATAAAAACATACTGTCTGTGTTGTAACCGAGCGGGGTTTTTTTTTTGTCACGCAAATAATACGCACAAAAGCCTGACGAAAATTATCGCTTCGCTCCCGTTTTGCACAGTTTATGTAAATGGCTGTCGGAATCAGAAAACACCCACTGGCGCTCTTCGTGACCTCCTCATTTGCGGCCGCTCCACTGGCGCTTTGACCGGGCGCTCGTACTTGAGTTGGAAAGCAGCGTGGTAACTTTCCAAAATCGGCAGCTGGCGCCGCCTAATAGGCCCATGTAACTTGCAGGCCATTTTAACATAAACTGCACAAACGGGATCGAACACAAGAATTTCGTCAAGGCGTTTGTGTGATTGTCGCATGATACAGCTGC
>NW_014577905.1:103577-123699 GCF_000485595.1 Priapulus caudatus | reverse complement strand
GCGTTACTATCGTGACAATAAACGGTACCACGGTGACAATTACGTACGAGTCGTGACAATAGCGTACATCGTGACAATACTACCAGTATCGGTGACACGAGTACGTACGATGCGTCGACAATGACGTAGCAACTCGTGACAATACGTATAAATCGTCGACAATACAGTAAACGACCGTGGACAATTACAGTACGATTCGTTGGACAATATGTAGACAGGGACTCGTGACAATACGTAACACCATCTCTCGGGACAATACAGATAATGCGGTTAACAGCTACAGATCTAAGAATGCTAGACATCATACACCTTCCGCTGCAATCGTTGCTCGCTGGTGCCCAAACCTGGGGTACTGTGGGAAAATTAATCTTAAATAAAAAGGGGTCCTTGCGAGGATTGGGAAACACCCCGCAGCTAACAGGCGCCGTTCTTACCGGTATGTCGCACATCGAAACTCCGTTAGCCCCTTCTCTCTGAAGACGTGGCAAGCAGCCAGCCTGCCGTGATCATGCCTGCTCTCAGCACTCGACGCACCCGCAGGCTGCCAGCGGCGGGCGAGGCACGCGATCCGGCAGTAAGACCCGTCTCCGAATACCCAACTGACCTATTACGACTCGCAATCCAAACCTGTCAGAGAGCACCCTATATCCCCGGAAAACGTTTGAGAGCCCTGCAATATCGGAGGTCATTTGTCGTCCAGCAACCGCCCCCCGGCCCCACCAGACGGGCTTCGCGGAGTTACGTACGCCCGCCACATACATCAAGCAGCAAGGTCGTTTCCCCTTGGCCAAAAAAAGTGGTAAATTTAGTTTTGGGCGATGTTCTTCGGACAGATATTCGAGGTCCTAGCAAAAGCTAAAGCACTCACGGGTGTTCACACCCGCTAGGGTAAGGGGGGGGGGTTTTCCCGGGGACTATGCAAGTGCCGCCCTGGAACATTTTTACGAAAAAAGTGTGGCAATTAGAGTGCATTCTAATAGCTATTCTGAACTGATTTCGTACCACGCGAGGCGCTGTTTTGACATATTTCTGTGTGGCGCTGTAGAAATTTGAGCAAACCGAATGACGTGTCCTCGCGCGGATCGTAGTCGTGTCAAAATGCAGGGGAAACACTGCAAGTAAATAATTAACTTTTTAGCACAGTGCGTCATAATGGACTCCCTGCCTGGCTTACTTTGAAGATTCATGGGCGGTTCGCACGTCTAGCAGAGTGTCTATACTACCCAGTATTAGAGCTTGGGCGGGGTACTTGGGTGCAGTGGGTAGCTGGCCAGTGGCCAAGAAACACGCTACACAAACCATCAAACCCCACAGGCAGCCATTGAAACGTCTCCACAAATTAAAAAAAGGTAAATAGCACGAAAATGTAATTTACTGACGCGATGTCTTATGGTTCTCTACGTCTTAACTTCGCCTATAAGTATCCTTTTATTCCTTGTTGTTTGGCACAGGGCGTGCACACAGGCACGTGCGAACTCTCATAAATAAAACAAGTTGCCGCAGAGGCGACAGCGACAAGCTGAACGTGTACTGTAGCCGGGGTATTCTTGCTGATAAACTCACTGGCCCGAATCAAGTGCGCCCCTATGCCACCACCGCGTTGCGCGCCCAGGAGCATATATTCTAGAGGATACTACCTAATCACAGATGCTAAAATCTATGATAGGCTTTTGCTATATCTGGTAGTAAGTAATAAAGATACAGCTGTGGTAACTTTAATGGCATTCAAACTATATTAAGCAGTTATCATTGGATATTCCGCTAGCGCGAGCGTAGTGGGTTGGTGGTAGGAGGGTGATGAGGAGAGGGGGAGGGGATCGAAAAGGGGAGGGGAGGGGCCAAGGTGAAGTGGGTTCTAAATAGCAAATAGCATTTCAGTCTATTGTAAACAGTCAACAAATGCTGTGTGAACTAGATACTGAACTGAACATTGAAGCTGAAGCTAGAACTTGAACTGTGTTGAACATGGAGAGAAGCAGGGCTCGACTTTAACAGGAGGGGGGCCCGGGTGCCAATGGACCGCCCACCTGAAACGGGCGTCGGGCCACCGAGAACTGTCAAGGTGGTGGCCGCGCGCTCTGCCACCAATAAAAATAGCTCGGTTACCAACACAGACAATAAGTTTTTTTAACAAGTGAACACTGTTCTTCAAATAGAATGTTTGAATATTTGTGTTGTATTCGTATGAAATCAAGCGAGCATCGAGCAAATTTTGGCAGCACGCTTTCCTACCTGCTATATATTTATGTGTCAGTGTGCAGCAGCTAGCGTGCGCCGGCCAGCGTGTGAGTGTGTTGCAGACGAGCATTTGGATGGCATTTACCGGAAATTGTCGGCAACAATAGGTGAAAGAGAGCAGAGAAACATTAAGACTTTGGTAGTAAATCGATTTCGTATTTATATAGCATTATATTTTATTGAAACGCTCCAAGTGCCTGTGGGCGTGCGTGCGGTGTACTTGTGTGTTGTAGATGAGCATTTGAACGGCATTTACAGCAAGTTATCAACAATAATAGGCGAAATAGAGTAGAGAAACATTAAGACTTTGGTAGTAAATATATTTCGTGTTTATTTACCATTATGGCATTTTTCTTTTTTATTGAGACGTTCCAAGTGCCGAGATTGCCAAGATTTACTAAACTATATATTACCACTACACTGTAACATAATATTACGTTTTTATACTATAGTTCGTGGTAACCTGGTATTACTATTGCTCAAGGGGTCGCTGTCGTATCAGGTACTACAGATATGTACCCGAGGTACATATATGTATACACAAAGTGTACCAGACTTGTACTACAGAATTGTACCCTAACCCTAACAGTAACAGTTACACTAACCCTAAACATACCTCATATAAAAATATAAACATAATACTATTACTAAACAACCTAAAACTACATCGGGTACATATCTGTAGTATCTTATACGACAACGACCCCATCTCCATTACTATTAATAGTAAAGCATTGGCTCATGACCTAGTTTCAGAACTTTGTCTCTTGTACTTTGGTCAGTCACAACCGGCGACGGTGGACGTACGGTCCGACGATGGATCGGATTTCTCGCTGGCTGATCACCGTTCAGAAGTAATATTATGAGACCAACCCAAGCTACAATCAGAAACAGTGCTAGCAGCAACGGCCAGTTGTCATCTACAAATGTGTAGACAGCCTGGAACACCGCAGATTTTCCAAACAGTGCCATGTTTATACGTCCGAACCCTCACAACGATCTTGTGCGCAGCAACAGGAATGTTGACATTAACTGAAAAGACAAATCACCTGATTCGCGATTCGCCCCTCGATTAAAAAAAGAGAACAGCTGACCTGATAACCGACCGCCGGACAACCGGTCGGTCGCGCAATGTCAGTAGTGTATTCTACTATTCTACGTGCAATGCACTCGAATTCGTTGGGAAGGCGCGTTGAGAAGCTAGCCTAGCCGCTGATCTTCTTTTCTCCCGTACGTGTACGTGTATATATGTATACAGTTTGGACATCAGATGGCAGCTATAGGCGCCCCCTTTTTTAATTCTAGCTAAGGAAGAAAAACGTAGGAGGTATAGTGGCCATGCAGGCTATTTGAATGTATGTGTGTGTCTGTCTGTGTGTGTGTCAGTGTGTGTGTGTGTGTGTGTGTGTGTGTGTGTGTGTGTGTGTGTGGTGGCGGTCCATATCCAGTTTCCCAGGTAAAAATATGTAATATCAAACTCGCTGTTTTTTATTTAGCTAACCCATAGGCTTACATGCATGTATACCGTTACAATGCATTTTACCAGCGTATGAACTAATACCACACCGCGCGGACACACACACACCGCGCACACACACGGCACGCACACGCACGCACGCACGCACGCACACACACAAACACACACACACACACACACACACACACACTAACACACACACACACACACACACACACACACACACACACACACCACACACACACACACCACACACACACTAAACACACACACACACACACACACACACACACACACACACACACAACACACACACACACACCACGGCCGCGCGCGCGCACACGCACACACGCACACACGACACACACGCACACACGCACACACACACCACACACACACACTACACACAGACACACACCACACACACAGAGAGAGAGAGAGATAGAGAGAGCAGAGAGATGAGAGCAGAGAGGAGAGAGGAGATGAGAGAGAGAGAGCTGAGAGAAAAAGAGAGAGAGTAGAAGCATGAGAGAGAGAGATGATGAGAACAGAGAAAGAGGAGAGACGAGAGAAGAGAGATAGAGATGAGAGAGAGACGAAGAGAGGAGATTGTAGAGCCGATTTGTGGACGGAGTCGACGGAGGAGAGAGAAAGACGCGAGAGAAGGAGACGAGAGAGAGAGATGAGAGAGAGAGAGCAAGAGAGGAGAGAGAGAGAGGAGAGTGAGAGGCAGAGATGAGAGAGGAGACGAAGAGCAGAGAGAGAGAAAGATATATATATATATATTCACTTTTTTACGTCGTGGTCCTTGCTACATATGCCCCTAACTCATAATCATAACACTAACAGCAGCAAATTAATCGAATAGTGAAATTCAAACTCCTCTGGCTCCGAACTGGTCTAATATTCCTGCGTCCCAAAAGACCCCCTGCTGACTGCAGCTCTACCCAGTGGCGTAGACAGGTCCTCAGTTGGAAGAGGGATGAGTTTGCTGTTATCACAAAATATACGAATAGTGTGTGCGCGTAGCAGACCGCGAGCCTCTCGGCGCGAAGCCCTTAACGAGTGGGGTCCAGGGGCCCGCCCTACGGCCCCTGGTGGGTGGGGGGCAGGGGCAGAGCCCCCGGAAGCTCTTAGATTTCAGCAATTTAGAACCTACAGGATAGCCGTTTTTAAAAGAATTAAAAAAAAAAAAAATTGTAAGTGCAATATTTGTGAATTCTAGGGGGTTATTTTTTTCTTTGGATTTCAGAGGTTTAATAACACGCAACCCCCCCCCCCACACACACACAACTAGACAGAGGGCACTCAAAGAGAATGCATACCTCTGCGAGCGTGTAACATGTATACATGTGTATAACAGCTGACTCGCTGCTGGCTGCTGCTGATTGGACGCCCTAAGGCGAGCTGCTGTTGACTGGACGCCCTAAGGCGAGCTGGTGCTGAATCGATCGCGCCAACGCTACGCACACACACGAACACACACACGAACACACACACGAGACCGATTACATTACCTCCCTGCAACTCCGTTGCGCGGAGGTAACTAGTGGCGGATACAGAAGTGAATTCTATGGGGGGGGGGGCGAATCCACGTAAGAACGGCCGGCGAATATTATCTTGCCAGTCAACGACGACCGACGTCGCAGCGCTATTTGCCCATACATTAGCATAGCTGGAAATTGTGGCGCGATGCTACGAGCGAAGTAAAGCATGTAGATCCGATTTTACCCTGTACACGTGCTGTCAGCCTGCCCGGCTCCAGTTTGAACGTATAAAAACGGCCGAAGAATATTATCTTGGCAGTCAACGGCGACCGACGTTGCAGCGCCATTTGCCCATACATTAGCATAGCTGGGAATCGTGGCGCGATGCTGCAAGCGAAGTGAAGCATGTAGATCAGATTTTACCATGCACACGTACGTCGTACTGCAGTCGTACTGCAGTCGTACGTCGTACGTTTACTATACGTACTGTCAGCCTGCCCGGCTCCAGTTTGAGCGTATAAGAACGGCCGAAGAATATTATCTTGGATACTAACCATTACCATACTGTGCAGTGCGCACGTGGTCAAATGAGGATAATAATTTGGAAGTAAATGGAAGAGAAAGGGGGCCGAATTAAGGAGCATGGCTGCAGGTGCATGAGCACAGGAACGTCGATGAATGAGAAGCAATAAAGCAGAGAGCAATAAGAGATTCGACCAGTAGATCAGAATAAGGGGAATCCATATCGCAAAGGCATATGCAATCTATAGAGAGCCGCGGGTCACAAACCAGAGCTATATAGAGTGGTGGAAGCAGAGCTATAGCTATATATATATATAGCAGCAGGATAAATATTAATAATTCACCCCTCTCTCGATCAGCTTTCTTCCAGGCTGCTGACATACTCTAGTTATTCTTCCTGTCTAATTATTGTGCCATTACACTACGCGAAAAATACAGTGATAAGTCCGGACAAATCTCACCGGGCATATAACACTACTACGCAATAAAACTGGTGGCTGGTCACGTAGCAGGTCATTATAGTCGCCGAATCGGCGGTCGGAATTTTTGAACATGTGTTGTACTGTTGTTTGTTTACTTGCAACTTGTTAGTAGAAGTCTGACAAATCTGACAGTACGTGTTGCTGATTCCATTCTATGTTATGCTAAGCCGGCGTCCTTAACTTGAAATGTTGTAAGAGGTAACTATGACTATGAGGATTTTATAACGCTATAGTAGTAGTGCTCAAGAGGTCGTTGTCGTATCATGCAGGTACTACTGTAACAGACTAGTAGTAGTACAGTACAGATATGGGTGCAAATCCACTTTAGGCACCTTGGCTTAGGCTTAGGTATCACGAAATGATGCACAGATTTCTGTGTATTATCAACTGATGCGCAGACTTTCCGTATATCAAGGAATGATGCAAAAACCCTAACCCTAACCCTAACCCTAACCCTAACCCTAACTCTAACCCTAACCCTAACCCTAACCCTAACCCTAACCCTAACTCTAACAAACTTTGTGATACCTAAGGTTATACTTTATGACTTAGGGTTAGGGTTAGGGTTTTTGCATCATTCCTTGATATATATACGGAAAGTCTGTGCATCAGTTGATGATACACATAACTCTGTGCATCACTTCGTGATACCTAAGGTGCCTAAAGTGGATTTGCGCCCAGATATGTACGCCCATTCTGGTACAGGGTAGCGAAGCCTTCCTCCTTCTCCACCAGCTTCTCCCCTCCTTCTCCACCACCTTCTCCCTTCTCCCCTTCCTCCTCCACCAGCTTCTCCCCCTCCTCCACCACCTTTTCCCTTCTCCCCTTCCTCCTCCACCAGCTTCTCCCCTCCTCCTTTGCCACCAGCTTTTCCCCTCCTACTTCTCCACCAGCTTCTCCCTTCTCCCCTTCCTCATTCTTCACTAGCTTCTCCCTACTTCACCTACTCTAGTACTACTCTAAACTTCCCCCTCCCTACACTGCTCTTTTGCTACCCTGTACCAGAACTACGAGAGTGCTAATGTTCCACTGATACGCCCAAAACGCCGATAGACAGTGTAGCGCCATCTGGCGGTGGCGTTTGCAAGTTAATTTAGCACGCTAAACCTGATGTTTACCGGGTCTATGTCCCCAGAATATGCGCCCAGATATTTGCAGATATTTGCACCCAGTTCTAAACTAGATGCCATTCAGTATAAAGCTGTAAGATATGGGCATTCAAGAAACTATCATAGCCAGGTTCCGAGGATGTATCGACTCAACTTTTATATTGGCCTCCTCTTTGTGATCAATTTCTCTATCGTGGAGTCCATGCTAAACTTATACGCTGTGGCTATATGCCCGGCAGCCGGGCACGGTCTTCGATTTCCTAAATGCCTGGCAGTTCCTAACCCTAACCCAAACCCTAACCCTAACCCTTGTTTATTTGAGATAACGCTGAAAATTAAAAACTGCCGGGCATTTGGGAAATCGAAGACCGTGCCCGGCAGCCGTCAGATATATATGCCGGCTGCCGGGCATATAGCCACTCTGAAACTTATAGTTATAACCTGTCATAAAATTTACTATGGTCAGGTGAAAAGAAGACTGACGTTCCTTCTTGGCAGTGGCCACCCTCACTCTTCAGTGTCAGCAAAGAGGATGGCTTGGCAAGATACTCTATAGACTATATGGTCTATGGCTAACAAGTGAATGAGACATCAACTTCCTACCCATATACAGCTTTTTTGGTTGAAACATTGTGATCAAGTGCTGAAAGATGCAGATGCGTACACTGATCCAGCATTACAACGCCTAGAAAACATGAAACGTATCAAAAGAAGGTTGCTGCACGCGATTCAGATTTTTAACCAGCTTGTCACTGCCAAACATCTGCTGAGGGACTTTCTCCGCATTCTTGTTGGATTTTGTCTCGGCTTTCTCTGTCACCGCCTACTGTCGCCGACAACTGGTTTCGGCCATGCAAGGACGAGCCGGGGAGAAGAATGGGGACGGGATGGAAACCGTCGCAGCGATGGCAGCTGGCAGTATGCTCCTGCAGCGATCATGGAGTGTCCCCCATGTCCCATATCGTGCAGCAACGATGCTGCGCTTGCAGTGGAACAGCTGCAATTAACAAGGTAGGGCAACGAATCGTTTGTGTTTGGTCTATATTACGCAGAACAATGCCCTTATTGTCTTCATCTTCATATGATTTTTGTATGCTTTGTTTAAAGGTTTGCCCTATTGTTTTTTTACACTGTGAATTACTGGCTGTATCAATTTAAAACCCTGATGATGGGATTTTTAAATCCCACTGAGATCATAAAAGTTAGTTTCTGCACTGTGAAATTATGCTCTCAATAAAGCCATTACCTTGGTACATATTTGAAACATAAGTGCAGCATGTACTTGTCAGTGTGATTGCATTGTTAACTCATTTCCATATGAAGTTTGAAAAGCAAATAAAGGTAATATCAACAGTGAACTGATGTATTCTTATACCCAAACAACAAACTTTAAATAGTTCAAACTTTTTATTATTTACAAATTTAATCGCAAATATGTGACACAACCCAGCACACAAGTATTATCAGTAGAGAAATCACAATAATAGGTATTTGTTCACTAGCTCCTAGTGTTGATGTAATATTAGTTTTTAGTAAAACCCATCTAGCTTCTCATCCTACATATGCATCTTATTTTCAATTAATGGAGCTAAAGGTTTACGTCTTAAACTGATACATGGAATGTAGAGAAACCAGGAATACACTAAGGCATAATCAAAGATATTGTCTATCATCAGCTTACAATAAACACTAACTTAAAATTTTGTTCACGCGTTTCGCAATGGAAGAAATGTCTAGAACATCGGTGCAGTATGAAAAACCCTTACGTCTTGAATCAAACTTAAAACGTAATACAAAAAATAGATCTAGTATTTTATATCTTCTTTTGCTAATACTAATCTCGGCAAGTAGTATAGTCACCTGTAGGTGTATTTAGCTGTATCTACGTGCATTATATGCTGATCAAACATTACAACTTACAACATAATTCACCGAACGTCATCACCACCTCCCGCTCCCTGTTATAGGAAGTAGAATACAGTAGAATCCCGCTGTAACGTGTAACGTGCTGTAACTGCAGTAAAGTGCCCCCCACCCCCACAATAACATGACTCGTGTGAATATAACCAGGGGTTAATAATGACAAATGTGTTAATATTAATTGTTTGTCAGTTAACAGTTTTGTCAATATTAACCCCTGATATAACGCTATCATCACTCGGCTTCCTTTACCCTTCTCCCAGAATTTTCTGCGATGAAGTTATCCGGAGCTACCCTTCTCCCAGAATTTCACGCGATCAAATTATCTGGAGCCTGACCCTCATGTTATAGCGGGGTTCGATTCTATCTGCTCACCACCGTGAGGATTCGTGGTGCGAAACCGTCACGCAGGCGACTCCTACGATTCACTTTGGTCCAGCGACGTGTACGGGTCTAAAATATTGCGGTGCTGGTCGAGGTTGTGAGGCGGTTCTGAATCGGCTGAATGCTTGGTTCTGTCTGCGGGGATGCAGAGCGCCGTAGTAACCAAACCCACTGCCGTACACGCCGTAATCATCCGAGTAGGCGACGTTGAGGGGGGCAGCATCGAGGTAACCGCGACCCGGGTCCTTGAAACCATAGCCGTCGTTGTAGCCCAGGCAGAGGGCGCCACCGATCACGAGCGAGACGAAAAAGCAGACGATGCCTGTGTGCGCAGACATGCTCGTTTCTGAAGGATGAAATGCAATGAATTCAACAATCTTAAACTCGTGTCTGTAACCCATAGGGAAAGTATTAGCCATAGAGATACATATGTGGCAACTGCCACCTCATAACCTCAAAGCAGATGCTTCATAGTCCATGGGACTTTAACGATTAAAGAGAAAGCCTGACGCCTGACGTTGGTCAAATTGAAGAAAAAGTTCCATTCATATTTAATTAATGGCAAAAGTTTCCATTTTACATGAATAGAAGAGTATGTATATCTTTCTACAAACCAAATGTGAATAGAATTTACATCTCTACTCTCCGTTAGTATGAATCAATAGAATGTATGTTCATACTCACCGTTGGTGTGAATAGTGCGTATATATTATACGTGATGTGCTTGCTGGAAGCTTGACAGCTAGGTCCTTCCCTGTTCCACGTCCTACTTTGAAATGAACGCTTTATTTGGCGGCCTCTGCTATTTATAATACAGTGCCGTGTATTCATAGCTGGCGCTTGTTCCAGGTACGCACGCATTTCACTTTGTTTGGACAGAAGGGTAATTGTTTTTGATAGCGTTTGTTTCACAACGCCATTTAACTAAACAAATAGCACTCTCAATTTTATCGTTAACTTTTGTCGTCGTCGTTTCATTTCCCTCGCTGTCTGCAGACAATAGAAGGTTAAATGAGCGTTACCCAGTTTTCAAGCCATTGTTCATAAAATTTCATTATTTTCAAGCGAAATATCAATTCTACGTGTGTTTATCACTAGTCTGATTGCTGCAGTAGTTCGCTATATGCTAGCAAGTTGCAGGCTTGCAGCCATAACACGTACGCTGGGGCAGGTGTTTTTTGCGCGCGCGCATAAAGTAAATACATGCAAAAACCTTTAGAATTGATTTCGAATCATTGCTTGTGAAATTTATAACTAATTTTGAGGGTCTTCACTTATGACGTTCTAACTGCCTCGCAGAATCGAATGTATAATCATAACTGGCGTCATCATAGTTTTCATTTCCGGTGACTTCAGAGAATAATTGGCTCTAGTACAAGTACAGTTTGTATTTGTACATGCAGTAAAGATGGAATAATAATAATCATAATAAAAATTGAAGGTGATTGATAGAGCCACACCCATACCGAGTTAACACGCGCGTGCAAGGTCCCTATAAGACATCGTTACCTTGTCTCTCCTCATGCGCGCTATAAAGCACCTCACACACACACACACACCACCGCGCAGAAGTCTTCAGTTTGAGATTGCCACGAGAAAAAAAAATTTTGCCGCTTATTTCGTTTTCCGTGTGATTGGCGAGGTCGCCCGCCATTATGACACATATGCAAACGAGCAGTGGAGGTGAGGGAGAGGGTGGGAGGGGAGGGGAGGGTGAGGGGGAGGGGAGGATCGATGACCCAGTTTGCAAACTACGTTTCCGTCGCCGCGCGCACGAGCGGTTTTTACCTACATATATATAATATATATACTTATAATACATTATATCATGTATATACACATATATTATGTATACACATATATTATATGTATACATAATATACATAATAGTGAATATATACATACACATACATATAAATATATATATATATATATGTGAATCGTGTTTTGCTTCGATGATGGTGTTGACACGGAGGTCGCTCGTCGTTGTCAGGTACCGGCCCCGCACGCGCTTCGAGGTGATCGCCTACAACTACGTCGACGCTGCCGGACAGCTGTACGGTAACTATGACGACGAGCCGCGCATCGGCGCGCCGGGCCACCAGCGCCGCGCGCTCCGCCGCCTGCTCAGCCACGCCGAGCAGCTGCTGCAGCATCGACACGGACCCGCCTGCCGCCTCGGCTCCCTGCTCGCCGGATACCACAGGTACGGTGAGGGGCGTGGTCGCAGGTACGGTGAGGGGCGTGGTCGCAGGTACGGTGAGGGGCGTGGTCGCAGGTACGGTGAGAGGCGTGGTCGCAGGTACAGTGAGGGGCATGGTCGCAGGTACGGTGAGAGGCGTGGTCGCAGGTATGGGGAGAGGTGTGGTTGCAGGTACGGCGAGAGGTGTGGGCGTGGTCGCAGGTACAAACCGGAGAGTTCACCGAATATGTTCATGTGTGTTCTCCCGCAGATACGAACCCGGGGAGTTCGCCGAATATGTTCTCGACGTTGTCGTGAAGAACGCCGTCAACGGTTCACAGTTCGTCGATCGCCTCGAGTTGTTCACGCCGCTAGGCGGCATCATCGCCCGCCAGGGGGCGCTGACACCCTCGTCCGAGACCATCTACTTTGTGTTGCCGGCGACGACATCCGCGCTGCCGCGTCTGCGTGCGTTCCTGCGTCGCTACGGCGACGAGTTTCTCGCGAGGGGCGAGAACGTGCATCTTCTCGTCGTCGTGACGACGGATGACGGCGGCAGAGGTGGGGTCAACGAGGTCAAGGCCATGCTGAAGAGTCTGTGGCGGGAGCAGTCGACGACGTATGTCCGGGTGATCGAGCTCGATGGACCTTTCTCACGGTGAGTCAGGGAGATGTGACGGGGGAGGTGTGGTAGGGGAGGTGCGGTAGGGGAGGTGCGGTAGGGGAGGTGCGGTAGGGAGGTGCGGTAGGGGAGGTGTGGTAGGGGAGGTGTGGTAGGGGAGGTGTGGTAGGGAGGTGTGGTAGGGGAGGTGTGGTAGGGGGAGGTGTGGGGAAGATTCTGCGGGGATGCAGGCGTCGTATGGAACCAACCCACTGCGACGCCGTAATCATCCGAGTAGGCGAGCCGTTGAGGGGAGCTCGAGGTAGCGGGACCGGTCTGTGAAACCATAGCCGTCCGTTGTAGCAGGAGAGGGCGGCACAGGATGACACGAGCGAGGACACGAAAAGCAGCACGATGCTGTGTGCGCAGACATGCTGGTTCTGAAGATGAGAGATGCAGTGAATTCAACAATCTAACTCGTGTCGTACATAGGGGAAAGTATTAGTCATAGAGATATATATGTGGAACTGCCAATGTTATAACCTCAAGCAGATTCTTCATAGTCCCATGGACTTTTAAACGATTAAGAGAAAGCCTGACGGCCTGAAGTTGGTCAACATTGAGAAAAGTTTCGATTCTATTAATTAATGGCAAGTTTCCATTTTAGCAGATAGAAGAGTATGTATACTTTCTATCAAACGCAAGATGTGAATAGAATTTTACATCTCTACTCTCCGATTAGGTATAATGCATGATAGACATGTATGTCCATAGTCCGCGTCTGGTGTAATAGTGGGCTGTATTATTATAGCCGTGAATGTGCTTGCTGGCAAGCTTGACAGCTAGGCTGCTTCCTGTTGCCAGCGTCCTATTTGAAATGAAACGCTTTATTTGGCGGTCTGTATTTATAATAAGTGCGTGTATTATGAGTGGCGGCTGGTGTTGCAGTACCGGAGGCCACGGGCTATTTCATTTGGTTGGACAGAAGGGGTAATGCGTTTTTGATAGCGTTTGTTTCACAACGATTTAACTAAACAAATAGCGATCCCAGCGATTGTTATGGGGTTACACTTGTGTCGGGGGTCGTCGATTTATTTCTCCTCGGCATGTCTGCACGACAGAGAAGGTTACAAATTGAGCGTTACTCTGGCCAGTTTAAGCCATGTTGATAAATTCATTATTTAATGCGAATTCAATTCTATCGTGTGTATCACTAGTGCTGATTGCTGGCAGGTAGTCGCTAATTGCTGCAAGTTGCAGGCTGGCAGCCATAAACACGTACGCTGGGGCAGGTGTTTTTTGCGGCGCGAAGCGGCATAAAGTAATACTGCAAAACGTTTAGAGTTGACTTTCGAATCATTGCCTTGTGAAATTTATAACTAATTTTGAGGGTGTTCACTATGACGTGTCTAACTGGCTAGCTCAAATCGAATGTTAACATAAAACTGGCGTCATCATAGTTTTTGCATTTCCGGTGATTCAGAGAATAAATTGGCTCTAGTACAAGTCAGGTTTGTATTGTACACTGCAGAAGGATCGGAATAATATAAATACGATAAATTGAAAGGGATTGATAGAGCCGACCCATCGAGTGCATCGGACCGCGTGCAAGTCCCTATAAGAGCATGGTTACTGTCTTCTCATGCGCGGCGTATAAAGCACTCCCACACACACAACCACTCGCCAGAAGGGTTTCAGTTTGAGATTGCACGAGAAAAAACGTTGCCAGCTTAATTTCGTTTTCGTGTGATTGGTCGAGTGCCCGCCATTATAACATATGGCAAATGGCAGTGGAGGTGAGGGGGAAGGGGGGAGAGGGAGGGAGAGGAGGGTGAGGGGGGAGGGGAGGATGGATGACCAGTTGCAAACTACGTTCCGTCGCCGCGCCGAACGGAGCGGTTTTTACTACAATATAATAATATATATACCTATAATACAGTTATATCATGTATATACACATATATTGTGTATACACATATATATATGTATACTAATAATACATAATAAGTGAATATATACATACACATACATATAACATATATACATATATGAATGTTGACAGTGAGGTCGTCGTCGTTGTCAGTACGGACGGGGGCCGCACGGCCAGCGCTTGAGGTGATCGCTACAACTACGTCGACCGCGGCCCTGGCCCGCTGCCCCGCCCGACCCCAGCGTTTAGGTACGCGTAACTCATGACGCCTCCGAGCCGCTGCATCCCGGGCGGCCGGCCGCACCAGCGCCGCGCGCTCGCTGCTCAGCCCCACGCCGAGCAGCCTGCAGCACGCATCGCACACGACCCGCCCGCCGCCTGCGGTCCCTGCTCGCCCCGGATACAGCAGGTAGGTGAGGGGGGTGGTCGGCGCAGCGCACGATGAGGGGCCGCGGTGGTGCGCAGGTACACGCGGTCGAGCGGGCGTGGTCCAGCAGTACGCGCTGAGGGGCCCGTGGTGCAGTGCGATGGGCGTGGTCGCAGGTATCGGGCAGGCGTGGTTGCAGGGTCGCGGTCAGAGGCGTGGTTGCCACGGTCACGGTGGGGGCGTGGTCGCAGGTACTGGTGAGAGGCGTGTCGGCAGTATGGGGGAGAGTGTGGTCGGCAGGTTTAGTTGAGAGTGTGGGGCGTGTGGAGGTACAAACGCGAGAGTTTCACCGAATATGTTTCTGGGTGTGTTCCCCGCAGTAGCAACCGGGGAGTTCGGCACGGGGAATATTTCTCCGCGTCGTCGTGAAGCGCCGTCAAAGGTTTCACAGTCTCGTGCGATCGCTCGAGTGTTAACGCCCGCGCCGCCGCTGGTCGCATCGCGCCGCCAGGCCGGCCGCGTGACCAACCGGTCCGAGACCGTCTACTTTGTGTTTGCGCCGGCCGAACCGACGTCCCGCCCGCTGCCCCGTCGTCGCGTGCGTTCCGCGTCGGCTACCCCGCCGCGACCAGAGTTTCTCAGCGGACGGGCCCCGCGAGACACGGCCCTCTCTCGTCGTGCGTGACGACGGACGGACCGCAGGCAGAGGCGGGCTCAACGAGGTGAGCCATCTGAAGAGTCTGTGGCGGGAGCAAAGCGACCGACGTACGTCCGACGTCTCGACTCGGACGGACTTTTCACGGTGGGTACGTGGAGATGTGACGGCGTGGGGAGGTGGTCGTGGGAGCGTTGCGGTGGGGAGGTGTGTAGCGAGGTATGCGTAAGGGAGGTTGGTTAGTGCCGGGGGTGCGGTGGGAGATGTGGTACCGGGGACGGTGTGGTTGAGGAGAGACGGTGTGGTAGCGAGACGGGTGGTCGAGGCAGGCTGCGGCTACGCGCGGTCGATGCGTAGGCCCCCGACGGCTAGCTACGTGGGCGCAGCACCGCTGCGCGCTCACGGCAGACTGCGCGCTGGACCCGGAAGGTTGTGGCCGCGCGGCGGTCGTGGTAGGCGAGCATGTGGTGCGGCGAGGTGTGGTGAGGCGAGGTGTGGTGTGGCAAGGCTGTGTAGGGAGGGTGTCGGTAGGGGACGGTGCGTCGGGAGGATGTAGTGGGGAGGTGTGGTGGGGGATGGTCGGTAGGACCAGCAGGAACTGGGGTGGGGGATGGCGGGCTACGGGAGGCCCCGCCCCGTGGTGGGGGAGGTGCTTGGTAGGGGAGTGGGTAGGGGAGTGTGTAGGGGAGTCGTGGAGGGGAGCGCGCTCGTGGGGACGCTGCGGGTGGGGGAGGTGGGAGGTGTGGTAGGGGAGGTGGTGTAGGGGAGTGTGGTGGGGGAGGTGCTGGTAAGGCCGGCAAGTCGTGGTAAGGCCCGGACATGAGCGTAGGGACGGTGTTGGTGGGGAGGTGTGGTCAGGGGAGTTGTCTGGGGAGGTGTGGTGGGGGAGGTGCGGTAGGGAGGTGTAGTGGCGGAGGTGCGGCGTGGGGGAGCGTGCGGTAGGCACTCGCCGAGGAGGGGGTGGGGTGGAGGAGCGTCTGCTCGGGGAGGTGTGGTGGGCGGAGGGTGTGTAGGGGAAGTGTGGGTTTAGGGGAGGTGTGGTAGGGGGCGCGCCGGTGGTGGGTAGGGGAAGTGTGTACGGGGAGGTGTGGTATGGGAGGTGTGGTTGCGCGGAGGTGTGTGTAGGGGAGGGTGTAGCTGGGGTGGCTCGTCGCGCGCGCGCGGTGCGTCAACGCCCCCGGCAACGGTGGGGTGGGGGAGGTGCGGTAGGGGGAGGTGGGTGCGGGGCGTTGGTAGGGAAAGTGTGGTAGGAGGTGTGTGGGGGAGGTGTTGGTAGGGCGGTGGTGACTATGGGAGGAAGTACGGGGACGGTGTGGCTGGGGGAGGTGCGGTAGCGGAGAGTGGGGTCGGGGGCAGAGGTCGCCGGGTAGGGAGGTGGCGGTGGGGAAGGTGTGCGTAGGGGAAGTGGTGGTAGGGGAGGTGTGGTGGGGGAGCGTGTGTCAGGGGCACGGTGTGAATATTGGGAGGTAGCGTACGGGAGGTGTGTCTAGGGGAGGTGTGGTTAGGCCGGAAGTGCTGGTAGGGGGAGGTTGTCCGATAGGGTGGTGCTGACGTAGGGGGAGGTATGGTAGGCGGAGGTGTGTTAGGCGGAGGTCGTGGTAGGCGGAGGTGTGGTTTAGGGAGCGTGTGGTAGGGCTGGTGTATGGAGGGGAGGTGCTGGTCAGGCGGAGCGTCACTGTAGCGCGGAGGTTGTGTTGGAGGGGAGCGTCTGTTCGGGAAGGTGCTGGTTAGGCGCGAGCCGTGGTGCGTACGGCGCGGGCTGGGGGTGGTGGGTACGGGGCGCGTGGTCGCCCGTAGGGGAGGCGGACCTGCTCTTCGCACGCAGCGGAGGTGTGGTACGCTGCCCCGGACGGGTCGTTGTTAGGGCAGCGTGTGCGCGAGAGCGCGCGGAGCGGCTAGGCGCGAGGTGCTGGCTAGGCAGACGTATGTACCGGCGAGCCCGTCTGTTTAGCGCGGAAGCCCCTGCGTGCGGTCGAGGGTGGTGTTCGCACGTAGGCGGAGCGGATGTGCACCGCTTCTAGGGAGTGTGTAGGCGAGGCTGTGTTAGGGGAGGTGTCGCTAGGCCCCGCTCGCTTACGCCTAGCCGAGCACGTCGCGCTCAGGCAGTGTGGTACGGGAGGTCATGCTAGGGCGCGAGCGCTCGTGGCTAGCGCGGAGCGTGCGGATACGCTCCGCACGCTGTGCGCACGGCCCCCGGAGGTTAATGCGTCAGGGCGAGGTGCGTGTAGGGGAGGTGGGAGCTCCAGGGGGAGCGTCGCGGGGAGAGGGGAGGGAGGGTGGTCAGGCCGGATGGTCGCGGTAGGGAGGGCGGTTAGGCGCGGCCGGAGGTGTGGTGGGGAGTGTAGGGCCGGAAGACGTGGTTATCAGCTGAGCCGAGGCTATGTAGGCCAGAGAAACTTGTTTTGTCATCACCCTATAAACGTGGGCTCCTCTGCACTGCCCGGCCTGCAACCAATACACAACACCACCATATTGGTAATATGATATATAAGCATAATATATCATATCTATATGGTATCAGGACAAATACCCCAGAATCAGCCCGGAAATTACCCCCGGACAATTTACCCCCCGGACATTTACGCCCTCCATAAGCATTCACTCGGGCCCCCCCCGGACAAGTACGTCCCCCATAAGCAATCACATCCCGCCCGCGGACATATTACGCCCGGACATCTACCCCGGCACGGATCAAATACCCCCCCCGGTCACATTTACCCCGGCACAGTTACCCCTCTGGACATCTTACCCCCTGGGACCAATCAGCCGCCCCGTGGCCTGGGACGATTTTACGCCCCGGCATTCGCCCGACATTACCGACTTTAGAGGAGGAGTTAACCGGACGACAGAGAAGGTAGTAGAGAGGAGGATGGAGGAGGAGAGGGCAGGAGGAGTAGGAGGACGGAGAGGCAGGAGAGTAGCCAGGAGAGGAGAGGAGGAGGTAGGGGGCGCTTCTCCTCTACCTCCTGCCATCTCTCACCTCCTGCCTCTCCTCCTCCTTCACTTCTCCCTCTTCTGCACTCAGCCACTTCTCACCTCCTCCTCCTCCCGCCTCCTCCTCTTCCTCCTCCACTCTTCTCGTCTCTTCCTCTTCCCCCTCCTCCCCCCCTTCCACATCTGGCCTCTGCTACCCTCCTCCTTTCTACCTCCTTCTGCCTCCACCTTCTCCCCTCCCCTCTTTCTCCACACTCTCCAGTTCCCTGCTCTCCATCTCCTCGTTCTCCTCTCCTTTCCCACTCGCTCATTCCTCTCTCCTGCCCACTTCTCCTCTCCCTCCTCCGCACCTGTCTCCCCCCACGTTCTGCCCCCTCCTCCTCCCTCATCTCTCTCGTCTTCCTCACCGTCTCTCGCTCTTTCTCCTCTCCGCTCTCCTTCTCCTCTCCCACCTTCTGCCATCCTCGCACGTTCCTCTCCTGCTCTCGTCCAGCCTCCTCTCCTCATCTCATCTCACCTTCTCCCCTCTCCTCCACCACCTTCTCCCCCACTTCTCCGGAGCCTTCTCCGCCTCCTCTCCACCACTCTTTCCTTCTCCTCGACCTCGCTCCTTTATCAGCTGTTCAAGACATTGATAATGAAACAAAAGTGAGTAAATTGTCCGGGTAAATGTCGGGTAATGTCCGGGGGTAAACTGTCGCGGGGGTAAATTATGTCTGTGGGGTAAATGTCGGGGTAAATGTCGGGGGGTAATGTCCAGGGGGTAATTGTCCGGGGTAAACTGTCGGGGGGTATTGATCTGTGGGTATTGTCCGGGGTAAATGTTCGGGGGGGTAATGTCCGGCCTGGGAGTATTGTCTGGGGGGTAATTATCCAGGGGAGGGGTAATTGTCATGGGGGATGAATTGTCGGTGGTGGTAATTGTCCGTGGGGTTGATTTTCCGAGGGTAATTTGTTCTAGACACGCATGATATATCAGAGTAGATATAGGCGAATCCCAGGGAATTCCCTAATTATCTACTTCTGAATATATATATATGTGTGTGTATATATTATATATATTTATACTATATATATACATATATATTATATACATAATATTACTCATATAATATATATATACTATACATATATAATATATCATATATATATAGTATAATATATACATATATATAATATATAATATATATACATACATAATATACACCGGTTTTCCCCAGGCCTCGTTGATGTCGGGCTCTGACATTTTCATTCCTTCAAGGCTGAAGTCTAAATTAATATGTAGACATCCGTCAATGATTCCGACTTTTGCCTAATTTCCAGGCTAGGCGTTAATGTTGACAGTCCTGACCGCAGTATGTTTACAGCTTAGATGTGTATTGTGATATTGGGGCTGCTTATTGATGCGTGATTAACCTGGATCCAGTTGTAGGCAACTTGTCCTGAGACCTCCCCCATCTGTTAGACAGAAAATGATAATTCTTCTGAAATTCCTGGGGGATAATACTGGTAGTTATAATACTGTAAATTATATATACATTATAGATGATAATGAAAATTATATTTACAAGATAGATATTTATAGTCTTTATTATATTTATTTATTTATATAACAGCGTAATACTTATACTATATCAAAATGAAAATGACGTTGATCCACTCAATTGGGGGGGGGTCTCTCAATCGATGGTCTGCCATGTTCAGCCTGCACACAATGCTCTTATGTTCTTCTGCGATTGTAGACGTGAGAGTGGAGGCGGGTAATTCCTCCAGAACTGCCGACTCAACGCCAAGATAGGTGACAGTAACATGTTTTATTATATTACATATAAGT
>NW_014577905.1:102355-103552 GCF_000485595.1 Priapulus caudatus | reverse complement strand
ATATTATTTTATATATTTTTTTCATGGTTGTTAACCGCAAATTCAAGTGGCACAACCCCAAACATTTATTACAGAAAAGACGATTTATTGTCTTGGTAATCGACCAGTTGGATTGGGTGGAATTTTGAAGGGCGAACAAGTTTTGCCCTGAGATTAATCAAAGTTTTTAGGACAACACAGTAAAAGTTGGTAGGTCATCAAGAAGAAAATGTATATAAAGGGAGAGAAATAGAGGTAGAGAGAGAGAGCGAGAACGAGACTGAGAGAGGGAGAGTGCGAGAACGAGACTGAGAAAGAGAGAGCAAGACCGAGACTGAGAAAGAGAGAGCAAGGAGTGACAGCAAGGATAGATAGAGATACAGAGAGAGAGAGAGAAAGAGACAGAGAGAGACAGAGTAAGAGAGCGAGAGCGAGAGAGAGAGAGAGAGAGAGAGAGAGAGAGAGCGACATCAATGTTCTCTACTTGTGTTTCAGGACGGCAGGTCTACTACCCTGTAGTGTTCAGCCAGTACAATCCGGACATCGTTAAAGCTTACTCGCCAGAAAAGTACACCAAGGACCTGCTAGACATCAACAAGTACACCGGTGCGTAGAGCAAACTCTGAGATCGAGCTACCTACCCAGGCTAGTGCAGTGGCCCCATCTAGATTCAGTAAAATCTCATTATTGCTGTCGTTTCAAATACGCTTGCTCTAGGTGCTGGTCTATGCGAGTTCGAGTATTATTTGGCTTTTGTTGTACTTGTAGGGCATTTTTCTTTGATTTCTTTTGATATGAATACGTAACTGGTCATGCACTTGTTGATTAAAAATATTCGATTTCACAACAGCATACACAATTTTAATACAACTTCTTCGAATTCATTGTTGTCATAGAATGTCTGACAAAGCAACCGAGCAAGCCGATATATCACTCTTTCAAGTATCACACGCATGCAAACTATTGAATATTGCTAACATCCCGTGTCTTTGCCACGCAGGCATGTGGCTGCACTATGGCTTTGGCATGGCGTGCATGTTTGGTGTAGACTACAGGGCGGTGGGAGGTTTTCGGCTGGACCTGGCAGGCTGGGGCGGTGAGGACGTGGACCTATATGAGAAACACGTAGCGAGTGATATCCAGGTACTTGCTTATACTCACTGGAGCAAAACCCAAGTGTAAATGTCTTGATATATATAAGAATGTATATATATATAT
>NW_014577905.1:96774-100744 GCF_000485595.1 Priapulus caudatus | reverse complement strand
CTCTCATCCCCTTCATTAACTACATGGTTTCCTCACTCCTATCTGCTCTCATCCTCTTCATTAACTACATGGTTTCCTCACTCCTACCTGCTCTCATCCTCTTCATTAACTACATGGTTTCCTCACTCCTACCTGCTCTCATCCTCTTCATTAACTACATGTTTTCCTCACTCCTACCTGCTCTCATCCTCTTCATTAACTACATGGTTTCCTCACTCCTACCTGCTCTCACCCTCTTCATTAACTACATGGTTTCCTCACTCCTACCTGCTCTCATCCCCTTCATTAACTACATGGTTTCCTCACTCCTACCTGCTCTCATCCCCTTCATTAACTACATGGTTTCCTCACTCCTACCTGCTCTCATCCTCTTCATTAACGACGGCATTTCCTCACTCCTACCTGTCACAGGTGTTTCGTGCGATGGACCCTGGCCTGATTCACATCTACCACGCCAAGAACTGCTCCGCCGCCGCGGCAGGAGCGCGCGGGCAGCCCGACCAGCAGCACATGTGCAACGCCACCCTTGCCGACACCTACGCATCCCGCACCCAGCTCGCACTGATGCTGCTGTCCGGGAAAACTCCCCCGGGTAGTACGTGATGGTAGCAGACAAGGAAAGCTCCCCCGGGAAGTACGTGATGGTAGGAGTCGGGGAAGGCTCCCGGACGCAGCTCACACAGATCCTGTTATCCGGGAAAACTTCCCGGGAAGAACATGATGGTAAGAGATGGGGAAAACTCCCCCACGACGTACGTGATGGTAGGAGACCAGGGAAGCATCCCCGGGAAGTACGTGATGGTAGCAGATTGGGAAAGCTCCTGCACGCAGCTTACACAGATGCTGTGGGAATGCTCCCTGGGTAGTAGGTGTGTGGAGACATCTGGATCACACGAAAGGTGATGAGTGAGGGTGAGAATCAAAGTTGAAAAACAGAAGCGGGTTGGGAAGACAGTTTTATAGGGTTTTTCGTAGAAGTCAAAAATAGTAGTGGGGTGTGTGCAGTTAGAACACTATTTGGTAGGATGTGAGAGAGATATAGATTAGGGTAGTTGGTGACAGAATGTATATAGGTATATGGTATGCCACGGGTAGCAGAAAGCATTCGAGTTACTAGGGTAGAGTCTGGTGTACTATGATGAGCAAATGACGATGGTACTGCGATATGGTATGCAAGCAGGAGTAATTTGAGGTTACCTGGTCATAAAATGTCAGTAACGGCTAACAATCACTACAAATAGTGCCAACAAATCTCTCTAGTGATATACTTTGGTGTAATTATATTTTTATTTGACCAGATGGTTATTTGTGTTATTGTGATTAATTTAATAATTTATTGTTATTGAAAATATGGTGCAATATAATGTAATGCTCCTGATTTTATATACATGCTCATATACATAATTATGTTTTCAATCATGTTTTGTGATTTACATTTGATGTTAAATATGTAGAATGGTTGTTTTAAAGAATTCAGTGAAAAGTAAATTGAATATTGTTTAATGTCGTATTTTAATTATTAAACGTTTGGAAACTGTGCTCTAAAGAATAGTTTGTGTTTTTATCAGGAGAATCTATTTTTGTGTATGTATGTTATCTAAATGCTGTGTAAATATATTTTAGATGAGTAAATTTGCAGTGTTTGAGGAAAACACTTATTTTGTTATCTCTCATTGAAGGTTCAGTAATATCCGCGTGTGTTATAGATATGCATTAATACCCATATTGATATTAGATTTATATAATGTACATAGATATTCACGTCCACATCTTAGGTAAACACGAGTGTTTTTGTGTTAAATGTGTATAATGGTTATTTCACAAAAACTTTTAAAAAAAGCGTGATGATATCTATGGCAGTAAAACTGATACAGGGGCGTCCAGCGGGAACAATGTACGAAAAACTAACTACATGTAAAAATTGTTCTCATAGATGGTTATTGATCTTTATTTATTTATTCTTTATATATGAGGAAAGAAACCCGATATAAACGCGTAATTGCTCCTCCTATCAGCATTTGCTTAACGAAGTTATGCGAAGCCACGTACGCAACAATATAAACACCCGCGTGTGGTAAGGAAGGGCAATGCGTGCGTGCAGGTGTGGTGGGATAAAGGCATGTTCTCTAGATAGTTGAATGCGTTTAATCGACTGGCATCATGTTTGCTTGGGGATAAGAACAACACACGCTTCCTCATCCCGCACCCTCCTCTCTCCGTGTCATTCTCCCCGCAACCTCCTCTCCATAGAAGACCCATCCGAGTAATCTAACCACCGATCAACCATCGTTAGACGGCCACCGTTCGCAGCGCGTCCGCTGCTGCGTCACCCGCCGCGCACTCGGCTCGCCGCTGACTAACAGGGCACGGCGCCGCTCTAGAAACCTGTTTTGCACGCGCGCGGCAGGTGCGCAGGCAGGCGCGACGCAGGTAAGAATGAGTGGAGTAATGACCCCGGCTCTCGCTTCCGTGTCCGTCGACGACGTAGCATTTCACTTTTTCGTCTACCGTCGGCGCTCGGCGGTGTGTCATCGTTAGGTGTCCGTTCATCGTCGATCGTCACAGCGTGCGTGCGGTATCATCTTACACGCTCGCAGCATCCACGGAGTTAGCAGGGCTTCGCGTACAAGGAGACCAGGGCGTAGGTAAGTGACACGTGTCTTGATTGTGTCGAGTGGCGTTGGAACGAGAGCGTATAACAGCGATTGTATGTGCGGACGAAGAGAGGAATGGGAGCTAGATGTTGCGTTGTGTAAACTCTACTGGCAATATGGATGTTAACATAACGAATAAAATACCTCGTATGTGAAATAGGTAAGAAAGTTGACATACCAAGAGCGTTTTAAACGTGTTTCTGCTTTAGCAAATAGCGACACCAGCGTCGCACATTACTACTGTTAGTGTTATCACTGCTACTGCTACTACCATATGTATAATATTATATATTTAATGTACAAGTATATCTATATGTGCATGCTACTGCCGCGGGTATCGCCATGCTAGCGTGACAGTGTCTATATACTTTACAGCACGTTGTTATAATAATACATGTTACGAGCGTAGATGTGATATATATACTAGTTGATGCACATCGGGGTATAGGCTACCACAGCATCTGTGTAACCCGGATGTTTGAACATCAGTTAACATCACATATATAGCTAGTGTATAGGTAGACCATTATCCGAACAGCGACATCGGTTCTCCCATAATTCGTGCTACTATATGTAACAATGGAATCATTATTTGCTGGGGAATAATGTATGAATATATAAACGTAATGTAATTAGATACAGATGATTGTGAATGTCATTGCCGCCCACTAACACACGGAGGCCGTACTGGGGTAACATATTATTATCGTGTGTTATAATGATTAGTTTTTATTGCTTATAAAATGTCAACGTCCTGATTTGGTGGTTCCGATTTGTTTGCTTCCGATCTGATAGCTGTAGCCTATATTTGCCTCTCTGTGCTGCTAGGAGGAAAACATAAAGAGTATGACCTCTCTTTCTCGCTCTCTCCTACTCTAGTATAATTGTGGCTGTGCGCTGTAAACTGCAATGGTGGGTAGCTTTTCCATAATAGTTTAGAGAATTGCGACTGTCATTCTACGAACCCGTGCAGCACTGGCAATGCAACAGGTGCAAAGCTAAAGTAAACGGGCTAGGTCTCTATATACACCAATCTATTGGCTATCGGGTTCCGGAATACTGCTAATCCTGGAAATGCTACATTAACATGCAGGATTATATAAGAAATCAACATTCTCGCGGGTTGGCAGTATGTGGGTGTGCACCATGCACTGCCATCTGGCGGTCATAGATCAATGCATAAGTCCTTCGATCACTACAGTACCTCCCTGCTCACGCTCAGACAGCCTGCGTGGACACCTAACCCGATAGATGTATAGGTTGTGCTCCAGCATAAAGGTGTGTCAAGGTAACCTATAAAGATTTGCCCTAGGGAT
>NW_014577905.1:89521-91764 GCF_000485595.1 Priapulus caudatus | reverse complement strand
GCAACAATCGCACGGTCGTCTGCCCGTCCATAGGCATCATCGACGACAACACGCTGGAGTACCGTACATCCGCCTTGGCCGTCGTGTGTCTTTCTCTCTCTCTGTGTGTGTGTGTGTGTGTGTGTGTGTGTGTGTGTGTGTGTGTGTGTGTGTGTGTATGTGTGTGCGCGCGTGTGCGCGCGTGCTTGCGTACTGCGTGTATGTGTGTGCGTGCGTGCTTCGTGTATGTGTATCTTCTTTCTTTAGTTCGCGCGCTCTCTATTCTGACGCATTCTCTCTCGCTCTCTCTCTCGCACACACACAGGTGTCGCAACCAACAGCTGTTGCCCGTGGACAAGCTGCCAGACAGCAGTATCATCATCTGCTTCCACAACGAGGCCTGGTCGACGCTGCTGCGTACAGTACACAGCGTGCTCGACCGCTCGCCACCCTCCCTCATACACGACATCGTGCTCGTGGATGACGACTCCAATCTACGTGAGTGCTATAGTGAGAGAGATGGGGGAGGAGGGATGAGAGGGAAGGGGTAGGAGATGAAAAGGGTAGGGGGGGGAAAGAGAGAGGAGATGATAGGCGAAGGAGAAGAGAGAAGAGGAGGAGAAAGGAGAGGAGAGAGGATATGAGAGGAAAATAAGAACGACGAGGAAAGAAGGATAGGGGGATGAGAGGAAAGGGAGAAGGACGAGGAAGGGAATAGAGAGGAGGCTGAGAGCATTTGAGGATGGGAGGATTTGAGAAAGGAATTGAGAATAGAATAGAGGAGATGACGGGATGAATGATAATGGAGAGGCGGGCGTGAAGAGAATGGAGCAGATAACGAAGGAAGGAAGGAAGCGAGGAGATGAGGATGAAAAGGATGAGAGAGAGAGAGAGAGGGGTGGAGAGAAGGGCAGTTAAGAATAGAAAGGAAGCGAGAGTAGGGTGTGATTTGCATTTAAACCGGACCAGTAATTAATCACGTAATTAGTCTGTAATTAATCGCATCTCTCGCGCGCGTGGTTTCAGCCCATCTTGGCAAACCCCTGGAAGAATACATGGCCAAGCTCGGTAAAGTGAAGATCGCGAGAGCCACTAAGAGAGAGGGTCTCATCCGGGCTAGGCTGCTCGGCGCGAAGGTCGCTGGAGGTCAGGTCATGACCTTTCTGGATTCACACTGCGAAGCCACGAAAGGTAGGCTACGTTATATATGGCTATTATGGCTATTATATAGAATTATATAAAATTTTGTTATAAATGGCTTTAGATAAACTGGCATCGAATTACAAGTTAATATATAAAATAATTACTACTTGTCATGTATTTTAGTCAAAACCCATCATAACAGCAAACGTATAACAATTACTAGTTAAATTAATAAATTAATTGAATAAAATTATAAAATTAATTAAATCAAATAATCAATAAATTAATGTTTACTACGCTTTTATATCAAATTCGTAATCTATCTCGCAATAAGTTTTACTAAGTACTACTTGCATATCTAACCGCGCTTTTAATTGTCTTTATCTCACAATTGGCGGTTCATAGTAGATTTCAAGTAAAACAACCGACACACTAATGTGAAATACACGATGTAAAACACAGCATGCGACATGCAATATAAGACACACAGCAAACAACATACAACACACAACACACAACATATATCATGAAACAAAACAGTATACAGCACAGAGTATGCAACACACAACAAACAAAAAACACACAACATATATCACGAAACACACAGTATACAGCACCTAGTATGCAACACACAAACAACACACAAACAACACACAACCCTCCCCCCGTTCGCGCGCACGTTGGCTACCATGTGGCGTCACCTGGCGGGTGATTTCGGCAGGTTGGCTCGAGCCACTACTGGAGCGGATAGCGCGCAACAATCGCACGGTCGTCTGCCCCGTCATAGACATCATCGACGACAACACGCTGGAGTACCACGTGTCGCCTGCCGCCGGCGTCAACATCGGTGGCTTCGACTGGAATCTCCAGTTCGCCTGGCATCAGATCCCGACCCGAGAGCGCCTGCGCAGAAATAACAGCGCCGACCCGATCCGGTAGGGGGCGCCTCCTCTGCTGCTTATGCTCGATCCATACTCCAAGCCATCATTAGTGGTCTCCATCTACTTATACTCTTACTCTCCCTCCATCACGAGGCGGAGGGCGTACAAGTACACGTGTGCAGTGCTCTCTCTCTCTCCATCTCTCTCTCTCTCTCTCTCGCGCGCTCTCTCTCTCTCTCT
>NW_014577905.1:81924-87391 GCF_000485595.1 Priapulus caudatus | reverse complement strand
CATCTCCCCTCTCTCTCTTCCCCCTCTTTCTCTCTCTCTCTCTCTCTCTATATATATATATATATATATATTGGCTCCTTTCTCTCCTCTCCTCCTCTCTCTTCTCGCTCTTCTTTCTCCTCCCGCGCCTCTCCTTTCTTCTTCTCTCTTCTCTTTCCCTCTACTCTCTCCTCCTCTTCTTGTCGACTTTTTCTCCCTGATCCCCCTGCTCCGACTCCTCTGCTTTCTCTTCGACAATTATACCTCCTGCTCCGCTGCCTCCTCCTTCGTCTCCCTCCTCCTATATTATATATATAATATATGATATATATATAATAGTAAGTGTGTAAGTATCTATACAGTGTACAGCTGGTTGTTTGTGTCTATGTGCTGTACAGGGCGACTTCGGTGACGTCAGTTCCAGGAAGAAACTGAGAGAGAAGCTACAGTGTAAGAACTTTGATTGGTACCTGAAGAACATCTATCCTGAACAGTTCATACCGAGCGAGGCGGTTGCATCGGGAGAGGTACGCACGCACCCACCACTGTATATTTATCACGCACGTACGCACGCACGCACATGCGCGCGCGCGCACACACACCAACACACACACACATACACACATACACACATGCACACACACATACGCGCACTCACACACACGCACGCACTACTGCGCGCTCACGCTGCGCGCACACACACACACACCACACACACAAACACACACACAAACACACACACACCAACACACACACACACACACACACACACACATACACACATACACACACATACGCGCACTCACACACACGCACACGCACGCACACGCGCGCGCACGCACACACGCACACGAACGCACTCACGCGGCACGTTACGCACACCACTCACTCACACACACACGCAGCGCACTCACACACACACACACGCACACACACGCACACACCAACAAAAACACACGCACGCACACACAACAACCACAAATATATAGCCACATTATATATATATATATACATAATATACACGTATGTTTTATTTTTAAATTAAACCCACATAACTCCGAACTTTTCATCTATGTCTATATTCATATATTTATTAAAATTCATAATTATTCGTGTGATGCTTTAACGTTTATAAACTGTTGCGTATTATAATGCAATTGCGATTGTTTCATGCTTTTTGTGATAAACGTTCTTACTCTTAAAGGTTTGTGGCATTCTATGTCTTTGAGTGTTTATTATTGTTGATAGTGTTTTACGTGCGGGTATTTGAGCGAGTGCCAGTGACTCGTTACTGCTGTTGTAGAGCTGTTGCCCGATCTCTCTCCATCTAGCATTTGTTCACGCACTCATGTTTGCACTCACAAGAAAGTAGGGGTGAGATCGAGGGAGCAAAGAAAGAAAGAGGAGAGAGAGAGAGAGAGGAGAGAGGAGAGAGAGATAGACGAGAGCGGAGATTGGAGCTAGAGAGAGATTAGAGAGAGAGAGAGAGGAGAGAGAGAGAGAGAAGAAGAAACTGGAGAGAGAATAAGAGGAAGGGAGAGAGGAGTGAGGGAGGAAGAGAGAGAGAGAGAAGAGAGAGAGAACTCAGAGAGAGCTAAGAGACACACAGAGATGAAGAAGACCAGGAGAATGAGAGAAGAGGGAGAGAGAGGAGAGCGATAAGATCGATGAGAGAGAGTGAGAGGAGAGAGAGAGCCGAGAGCCAGAGGAGAGATAGAGACACAGAGAGACGAGAGAGAGACCAGAGAGAAGAGAGAATGAGAGCTAGAGAGAGGCGAGAGAGAGAGAAAGACAGAAACAGAGAGAGAGAAAGACTGAGATGACGCAGGAGAGAAGAGAGATGAGAGAAATTGATGAAAGAGCAGAGAAGAGATTAGAGTTTGCGTGTTTTGTGTGGTAATGAAATTACTTCTCTCTTATTGCATCGCCTCTCATGCCACACTATTTCTCAGTTTAACATCCAAACCACACCACGTACACATTAACAACCTAACCCCGCACTAACTACTACATGCTAGACTTAGCGTCATTACGGTTTCGCGCAACCATCACGCCTTCCTTCTTTTACTAGCAGCCAGGGCGACTAACGACTCCCTATACGTTATATATATATATTATATATTTATATATATATATATATATATATGTTATATATATATGTGTATATCTATATAATATATATGTATATATACATATATATGTGTATGCATATGTATATGTATAACATGTATATGTACATGTATATGTATATGTATATGTATATGTATATGTATATGTATATGTACATGTATAAGTATATATATATATATGTATATGTATATGTATATGTATGTATATATGCTTGCGCTTCATTTACCAAGCTGCGTAGCAGAGGTAACGGAGGCATGTTCTGCCTAGACGACACGGTCACCATGAAGGGTCGCCATTCTCTGGCGCTCTACCGATGCCACCACAGGGCCGGTAGTCAGGTACTAACACCACATCACTGCTTCCCCCCGCACGCCTCCACCAGCCATCCTAGCAGTGCATGCGCCATGTAGGGGCGTAGACGTTCCAGCAGCTGCTTTACTCGCATGCCCACCTAGTAGCATGTATGGGTGGGGTGGGTTTGTATCAGTAGCATGTATTGAGAGGGAGGGGGTTGTACAAGCAGCATCCCTGGTTGCATGCCCGCCTGGCAGCATGTGTTGGGGAAGGAAGGGGGAGGGGGTTGTACCAGTAGCATCTTTTACCGGCAGTGTCTTTGATTTTATGATCGCCCCGTCAGATATATATCATTTATTGCCGCTATTCTGGCATTACCTGTTGCGCCATCTATTAACGGCTGATGGAACTATGTTCGCCATCTCTTCAGGATGTCCGGCCTTAATCCAAACATTACCACTACGACTGTCATCATCATCATCATCATCATCATCATCATCATCATAATCATCATCATCATCATTATCATCAGTATCTAACTAGGGTTTTCCTACCCTCAGCCAACTAATCTTAGCCACCCTGCGTAGCCATCGCCTCTCCACAAGGCAGTGCGAAGCCCATGCTAAGCAGGCCCAGTGCAGACACAGAGTTTAACTACACAGGGTATATCTCAACACGTTAGGCATTTCTTCAGCATCCCTGGTGTGAATCACCGAGGTCTGGTTAGCATGCGTTAGCAACAGTGGTGGCGGCTGATATCGGACGATGGTCTATGATTCGTTTATCATCATTGCGACTAACTTCATTTACTTTCATGGCTCCCAGGGGCTACGTGTCGTCCATCAAAATCTGGTAACGTGTCGCCATCTGGCGGCCAAACATGTCATGATTCGAACCCGAATACTATTTCATTCACTAGTCACTAGCAGATCATTAACACTATATAGAAGAATGTAGCCCAACTAGAGTTTAGACTCTTGCGCAGGTTGCGCGGGGGGGGGGGGGTGACAGATTATCAACTTTTCGCTTACACATATCACTCCCCCACCCACCCAGGGTTGGATGTCCGCCCCTCCCCCACCCACCCAGGGCTAGATGTACGCCCTCCCCCTACACCGGGCCGCATGTACACCCCTCCCCCACTCTAGGCTGCATGTGCACCCCTCCCCGTACCCACCCACCCTAGGCTGCACCCCTACAGGAACCACGCACGCCCCCTGAATTCATGCCTATGTGTGTGCTGCATGTAGATTCGCAACCTGGGCAACGGTGGCGCCTACTGTGTCGACGCACTTGTCCGCCCGAAAGGTCAAACAGTGAAGGCGTGGCCTTGTCACGGCAAGAAGGGCAACCAGGTAACCATGGCAACCGGCGCCCGGAAGAGAGCGGCAGTCGGGCGTCTGCGCGCGAGCTGCTGTTGGCATGACGACGCTCGGCGCCATTTTTCCTCCAATTCTTCCTCTAATGCAGCATTCGATACGTTCCTCTTTCCAATACGTTCCTATTACCAATACGTTCCTATCTTCAGTGTGTTCCTATCTCCATGTATGTTCCTATCTCGTGTGCCCTTTGCGCACTGAGCTATGAATTCGCAACTGTCAGAAGGAACATTTCCCGCGCGCGATGACGTCACATGCCGACAGACGCTCGCCGCGTGACGACGCGTCTGCGCACGCGCACAGCACGCACGCACGGGTGCAGGTGTAGTAGATAGAGCGGGTGTTGTCTGCTGCATGCACGCACGTACCTACTAACCCACGACACGAGAGAGTGAGGCACGCACGCCTCACGCGGCCGCTCACGGCGTCACCTGTCGAGAGAAATTGGAGATAGAAGGGCCGCGACCGAGAACGCGGAATACAGATTCCCGCGAGCGCGTCTGCTCGAAGCGTGGCGCCCTCTGACGAGTGAATTCTCTCCGCATTTCTCTCCTGACAATGGCAGCGTGAGGCGTAGAGGCAAAGGGAAGGGGGTTGGCGGCGAGTCGTTGAACCTTCGCCGGGGGAAGCATGATGACTCAGCGTGTCGTCTTGTCTCTGTTAGATCCGCAATCTAGGTGACGGGGCAATGTATTGTGTAGACGCGGCGCGCAGACCGAAAGGTGGCCAGGTGCATGCCTTCCCGTGCCACGGCATGCGAGGACGTCAGGTAATGAACGCTACTGCTGCTTCTTCCACGCTGGCGATACCACAGAGACACATGCACGGACAGACAAACGGGGCGATAGACGGACGGGTTGACGGGCGGGGAGGAGAAGGGAGAAGAACGGACGGGGGGAGGGAGAAAGGACGGACAGACAGACGGAGCGATAGACGGATGAACGGACGGGTTGACGGGCGGGGAGGAGAAGGGAGAAGAACGGACGGGGGGGAGGGAGAAAGGACGGACAGACAGACTCATTGACGGAGGGGGAGGGGTGGATAAAGGCGTTGCTGCTGCTGCTGCTGCTGCTGTTGTTGTTGTTGTTGTTGTTGTCGTCGTCGTCGTCGTTGTTGTAGTTTTTAATAGGTGATTTTAGCGTAGTGTATAGTTCTACCTCACGGCAAACTGTCGCTAGAAGAAGATTTGCCGTTGTCATGGCATAGCATTTCATTTCCTCGAGTAGCATATACTTATACTTACTCTACTTATACTAGAAGTAATCATAGCCAACGCGTAAAAGACAATCCGAAAAATAAATATTTAATGTAATAATAATAATAATAATAATAATAATAATAATAATAATAATAGTGGTAATAATAAAAATAACGAATGACGATAACGTGACGAGCCTCTTCTTATAACAATGATAACTAATTAATTAATTAAATAATAATTAGTAATATCAGCACCCATCGCACGTTGTCATTATCATGTAGTTCTCACCTGTCTGTCGTTACTACTGCCACAGTTCTGGCAGATGAGTAGAGAAGGAGAGCTGAGGAGGGATGATGCATGCATGGACTACACGGGAGAGGATGTTGTTGTCTATCCCTGTCACGGAGAAAGGGGAAACCAGTACTGGGAGTACGACCCGCAGGTACGTGTGTATACGCATATATATATATCTATATATATATAT
>NW_014577905.1:76413-80596 GCF_000485595.1 Priapulus caudatus | reverse complement strand
TATTGATTTATTTGTTTATTTATTTACTTATATTATATATACTATAATAACCGTACGGTGACGATGGTGATGGGTGAATCCCTCTCCCCCGTTATTGTTGGTGACTGCGCATGCTTCCCCGCCTCTCTCCCTCTCTGCCTTCACAGGTGCGTCTCATACATCACCCGAAGACGTCGCGCTGTCTGCAGCTGGCGGCCGACCACGACGTCGTGACGGTGAATCGCTGCAACCCCTCCAACCCGCTGCAGCAGTGGGTGCTCGAGGGCTGGATACCGCACCAGCTCGAGCAGGCCGACCCGCACGTCGCGCCCTGGCATCCGATGGCCTCGAAAGACTACGCACGAAACTACGCCGACGCGAAGCGCGAGGGGGCGCCACCATCGTCGACGTACGAGTCGCGCGCCGCCGGCGCCCCCTATCGGCAGGGAGCGCAGGCGAGTCCCGTGTTTGGCGGGCAGCGCGTGATTGGGCAGCACGCGAAGGGTGATACGGGAGATGTGTATGAGAGGGCGCCACCGGCGGGCACGCGGGGAGAGAGGCACTCCGACGTGCCCTACGCCCAGGCTGCCGCCCTCGGTGGGGGCGCACCTCCTCACGGCGCCCCCTACCAGCACGCTCAGGGCGCCCCCTACCAGCACGCACAGGGCGCCCCCTACCAGCACGCTCAGGGCGCCCCCTACCAGCACGCTCAGGGAGCCCCTTACCAGCACGCTCAGGGCGCCCCCTACCAGCACGCTCAGGGAGCCCCTTACCAGCACACTCAGGGCGCCCCCTACCAGCACGCTCAGGGCGCCCCCTACCAGCACGCACAGGGCGCCCCCTACCAGCACGCACAGGGCGCCCCCTACCAGCAAGAGCCGGGCGTACCCTACCAGGAAGCGCAGAGCAACCAATTCATACCAGTTCTTGCTGACCATTACCAGCAACCACAGGGAGGTTACCACCAACCTGCTCAGGGCGCCCCCTATCATCACGAACAGGGCGCCCCCTATCATCACGAACAGGGCGCCCCCTACCATCACGAGCAGGGCGCCCCCTACCAGTACGAACAGGGCGCCCCCTATCAGGAGGCATCGCATGAGTATGATGCGCGTGGACGGATAGTACGGCGCGGGCAGGCGACCCACGTAGAGCAGCAGCAGCAGGAACAACGACAACAACAACAACAACAGCAGCCCCAGCAGCAGCAGCCGCAGGAGCAGCAACAACAACAACAACAGCAGCCCCAGCAGCAGCAGCCGCAGGAGCAGCAACAACAACAGCAGCAGCAACAACAGCCGCAACAACAACAGCCCAAGCCGCAGCCGCAGCAGCAGAAACAACAGCGGCAACAACAGCAGCCTCAGCAGCATCAGCAGCAGCAACAACAGCGGCAACAACAACAGCAGCCAAAGCAACAGCAACAACAGCAGCCGCAGCAGCCACAGCAGCCGCAGCAACAGCAGCAGCACGTGGAGGAAGGCGTCGCCAGCCAGCCAGCTGTCCGGCAGCCTCTACAGCAAGCCTCACTAAACACAGGTGGCGCTAATGTTGTACAGCAACCACAAGGTGGCGCTAACCTTGCTCAGCAACCACAAGGTGGAGCTAACCTTGTTCAGCAACCACAAGGTGGCGCTAACCTTGCTCAGCAACCACAAGGTGGAGCTAACCTTGTTCAGCAACCACAAGGTGGCGTTTTAAGTGGCTCACAGAGCGTTGGGGGTGCTAAACTTGGACAGCAGCCACTAGATGTCGCCAAGCTTGTACAGAAATCGCAAGGTGGCGCTCTAGGCGGCTCACAGAACGGTGGTCAGTGAATGTCCGATAATTCATCAGCTCAACAGGTCATCTCTGATGTCCACGTCGACGCTGAGAAGTCAGTAAACACATGAGCAGCCGTTATGCAGACGTGACGCGTGTGACGTTATAGGAAACTATTTCACGTGACGCGTGTGACGTAATGGGAAGCCATCTCACGTGACGCGTGTGGCGTAATGGGAAGCCATCTCACGTGACGGATTCACGAGAGAACATACACGGCTAAAGCTTAGAGGAGGACCGGCAAGGCGGAAAGAGAGACAGACAGAGAAAGGGGAGAGAAAAACAGATATGAGACCAGTGTTTCTATTTGTAGACGAGGTTTTATTCGGTCTCTCACGATGCCTGTGTTATGATGATGCAGCATGATTATGTGCCTGGGACGCATTGAATGGTGCGCATGCGCAATACGGGCGATGCGATTATCAGTGTCCCTGTCATGTCTGTCGGATGGCTCCTCCTCCTCTGTGCCCAGAGGAATCTAATCTGGGAGCAGACCAAGGGGTGGGAATGCAGAGAAGATGTAAAGCTTAGCGTGTTTCACGTGAGCGGGGATGCACACATTTTAGTGGAGGAGTACAGTGCGAAGAGTGGAGTGTACATATTATGCATGTGTCTTTGTATCGTCTCCGGGCAGTGCATGGCGTTTTTTAACAGAGGTACCCAGCCTCCTTGGCTGGCGAAACTCGGCTTTATTTAAATCGAGTTGCATCGTGGTGGATGTGTATTGCTTGATTTGTCTGCCTTGCGTCTTGAAAGCATGAAGTGTAAAACTTGCACGTATGTCTTAGTAAATAGTATGTTATTTGTTTAAAAAAAATTACGAAACTCATCTTTGCTTTTTTTGCATGTTCTTCAAAACATTTACATTTGCATTTACCGATCTAATGACACGTGAAAAGAATGATCCGTACAGATAATGTATTCATCCAAAAAATCTAATTTGAAAGTTAATGTTATTATGAAATTAATAGCATTAATTAATGCAGCGGAATACCAGATTAACAGATTCCTACAGAAATAACAAATGCGCCACTTGTATACCACAGTGTAAGTACGCTAGGTGTCGTGAACGACACAGCTATGATCAGCGCGTGTATGGTTGGCTGTCGCGCTCAGAAAAAAAAATCGAATCATTTTACCCACTCAGAGGTCGTGTTACACATAATTTAACCGCGGATAAGTTATTTTTACCGCGCTAGAAATAATTCAACTGCGGTTAAATTATGACCTTTTCACCCAATCAGAGGCCTTGTTACACATAATTTAACCGCCGTTGAATTATTAGTAACAAGGCCTCTTAATCGGTAAAAGGCCCATAATTTAACTGCGGTTGAATTATTTCTACCGCGGTAAAAATAATCATTTCTGAGTACGATGGCCAACCATACGCGTGTGCATATATCCATGTTACGATCGCTTGCTACCTTACATTACTTCGCCTTTACCTCGTGTTATTATGCCGTATCTTACCTTACCTAAGCCTTACCCTAACTTCCCCATCTTACCTATCCTTACCTTGCCTTACCTTTTCCCAACTTTACCTTGCCTTGCCTTGCTTCGACTTACCATACCCTACCTTATCCTACTTTACATTACATTACATTACATTACATTACGTTACATAACATTACATCACATCACATCACATTACATTATATTAATTAAATTACATTGACCTTCGTTCCCTTACCTTTTCTTCCCTTTATTTCCTCCACATTTCCTGACCTTACTCAGCCTTACCCTTTCCTACATTTCTTTACCTTACATTATCTGAGCTTACCTATCCTTACCTTACTGCGCCTACTTGCAGAACGGTACTATCAGCAACATGGGCAGCCAGCTTTGTCTGCAGGCTTCCTACAGGTACCTCTCAGTGTTCCTCTCACGGTGCGAGCCTGGTGAGAGCTATCAAGCCTGGACGCTGGAGAGGACAGTACAGAAGGTCGTTCCCCAGCGACCTCGTCAGCGCCTTGCCGTTAACGCAAAGGGTCGTCTGCCTCGGCTCGACTTCAACGGGAGGAACAGTCCGCTGAAGGGAAGGGAGGCGCCGCTCGCCAGGGGGCGGCAGGGGTTGATACAACCAGGCAAGCCGGTGGCACTTGCTCGCAAAGCAGGTCAACCTATCGGCAGGCAGCTGGGCCGATACGTTCGACATTAATGTTGTGAAATACATTATATATATACATCCTATATGTATATATATTTAAATAAAAACACACGGATACCCATAGATGAAAAAATATTTCTGTTAACCGCTGTTGTTGTGAAGCCTGAGGAGGAGACAAGTGTTTTTGCAAATTAAATTGACACCTCATTCTATTTTTATATTTATACATTTTCATCTCTCTCTCTCTCCCTCTCGCTATCTCTTCCCTCTCTCTCC
>NW_014577905.1:68419-76077 GCF_000485595.1 Priapulus caudatus | reverse complement strand
TGTGTGTGTGTGTGTGTGTGTGTGTGTGTGTGTGTGTGTGTGTGTGTGTGTGTAGAGAGAGCGAGAGAAAGAGAGAGAAAAAATTATAAATATAGAAAATGGCATTAAGGTGTCAAATTTGTATTCTAGCTATAATAAATTCTATAATTCGCTCTCTCTCTCTATATATATATATATGCGTGATATCGTGCCACGGAGTCAACCGGATTGTGTGGAAGCGATACATAAGTGTTTATTGTCGCTAGACAGCCATATAGCGCCTACCTGTTTCCAATAGATTACCTCTCATCTATTCTGAGGCTGTGATAAATGATTCATCGATGCAATATATATTTAATTTTACGCGAATGTATTATTGTATTGAGTTTTCAATGATTCGTGCTTCAACCGTGATAACGAATAGTGTATTGCAAATAGCTAACTGTAAAAAATATTCTGCTACCTTTACTGTAAGCAATACGCGCCTACACTTACTATTACTACGGAAGGAGATAATAATATAAGCCGAATGATTATAGTTGAAGAGATGTGTAGTGTTCTTGTTCATACCCAGCGTTCTTGTTTATAGCTAGCGTTCTTGTTCCTACCCAGCGTTCTTGTTTATAGCTAGTGTTCTTGTTCATACCTAGTGTTCTTGTATATAGCTAGTGTTCTTGTTCATACCTAGTGTTCTTGTTCATACCTAGTGTTCTTGTATATAGCTAGTGTTCTTGTTCATACCTAGTGTTCTTGTTCATACCTAGTGTTCTTGTTCGTACCTAGTGTTCTTGTTCATATCTAGTGTTCTTGTTCATACCTAGTGTTCTTGTTCATACCTAGTGTTCTTGTTCGTACCTAGTGTTTTTGTTCATACCTAGTGTTCTTGTTCATACCTAGTGTTCTTGTTTATAACTAGTGTTCTTGTTCATACCTAGTATTCTTGTTTATACCTAGTGTTCTTGTTCGTACCTAGTGTTCTTGTTCCTACCCAGCGTTCTTGTTTATAGCTAGCGTTCTTGTTCCTACCTAGTGTTCTTGTTCATACCAGCATTCTTGTTCATACCTAGTGTTCTTGTTCATACCTAGTGTTCTTGTTCGTACCTAGTGTTCTTGTTCCTACCCAGCATTCTTGTTTATAGCTAGCGTTCTTGTTCATACCTAGTGTTCTTGTTCATACCTAGTGTTCTTGTTCATACCTAGCGTTCTTGTTCATACCTAGTGTTCTTGTTCATACCTAGTGTTCTTGTTCATACCTAGTGTTCTTGTTCATACCTAGTGTTCTTGTTCATACCTAGTATTCTTGTTTATACCTAGTGTTCTTGTTCTTACCTAGTGTTCTTGTTTATACCTAGTGTTCTTGTTCTTACCTAGTGTTCTTGTTCATACCTAGTGTTCTTGACCATACCTAGTGTTCTTGTTCCTACCTAATGTTCTTGTTCATACCTAGTGTTCTTATTCATACCTAGTGTTCTTGTTCATACCTAGTGTTCTTGTTCCTACCTAGTGTTCTTGTTCATACCTTCTTGCGGATATAATGTTATTATCTGTCAACAGAACAATTCGACCCATGTAAAGAATGCCACGCGTACGCATTGTTTCACACTTCAGCCTAAAGAGCTAGCATTTATTCACGTAATGATAAAAACTCTACAATTTTATAAAATCCGTGTTTCCCCAGTAGATAAATGCGCACCATGCATGACGTCATATATGAGATCTCGTTATGCAACAACTAACAAAATCCCGACTTAACAGAATATTATTCGAAATATATGTATCTGCGCACACAGTCACGCTGTATATATCTGCCACAAAATCTCTTCTTCGTAAAGAAATATCTGCTCTTCTGAAACACACTTCGTCAACAACAATCAATATTCCGATACCGTTCAACTTGACTCTTGAAATGATAAAATAATCTCTATTTCACACACAAATAATCGAAGCACACGCGTGTACGCTTTGTAACATACACACAACGACTTGTAACTAAAGGCGCGCGAGAACACCGCTGCTAAAATAAAATGACGTCATGCCAATATGGCCGACGGCATCAAGCTGCCATGTTTGCTCCGGTGGCTTCCGCACATCGTAGAAATTAGAGGCAAAATCACGAAATATCGGCGATGGCAAACTTATATAGTCAGGGTGTCTCGCGCGTAAAAAACAATCAAATCAATCAATCAATCAATTAACCAATCAATTATTATTCGTCGCCATAATCGAAAAGCCAACATGCGCGTATAGATATATTCGCGTATATGTGTATATATATATAAAGAGTAAAATCCAGACGACCGACCGAGCATTCTAATCCCCGTTTCTATGACTACCTCGATAGATTGCGACCATATTTACAAGATGCAAGAGCTCCACGATGCGCGCGCACACACAAACACACATAGCGGCAAATGTGGAAACTAATATAGTGTCATCATCATCATCATCATCGTCATCATTATCATCATCATTATCATCATCATCATCATCATCGTCATCGTCATCATCATCATCATTATCATCATCATTATCATCGTCATCATCATCATCATCATCATCATCATCATCGTCATCATCATCGTCATCATCATCATCGCGTCTGTGACAGAGACAGATTGGTTAGCATAAACATTCATATGCGTACGTATATGTGTTGTGTATATATATATAACATCAGTGAACGCGTATTTGGCTTAAGCTGGGATACAGAAACCACGATGTGTTAGTGCTGTAAATGAAGAAGGAGACTGCATACTTACAGATGTCTATAGCAGCTCGTGAATGGACCGACCCCGCGGCTGTTACAACACGCCAACACGCTAACATATCGCTATACACGCTAACATATCCGCGCTACCAATGATACAGCTACTGGCTCTCATGTGACATTACTAACAATACATATATATATATATCGAGGTCATATCGTGTAATGTTGCGGCGTGCGGACGTGTGACGTAGTCGCGCATGCGCTGTAGTGACATCGTACAACGTTCGTCTGTACCCAGGGATTTGGCTTATAGCCACAGGCCACAATTCTTCATCATCACCATCTTCTTAATTCTTCTTGTTTTCGCTCGTCTCTCTGCTTTCAAAGCATTTTACTCGATTAGTTAGGATCTATTGCACTTCTCCGAAGCGGTTATCAAGAGAATTAAACCTCTATGCTCACAAAATATGCTATTACCTATTACGAGGGACGTTATCGTTACTATCAATATATATATATATTTATTTATTTATTTATTTATATATAAACACGAAGACGTTTTAGGGGGAACGCATCGTGCCGCAATAAAACATTTATAAAATGCAACTCCTTTGCGTTGGGAAAGCCAAGGGAAGTGTCCCTAGAAGGCACTGTATGAATCCAGTATGAACACAAATGCAGATACGGTGAGGTGTAGGCACTCGACTATAACAAATCTACCCTGTATAAATGCAAGCTAAAGAGTCACGCCCAAATATTTCCTTCGCTCGTCCAGTTGCGTCGAGACAGTTGCGGTTGCGTAAGTACGTGTGTCAACTCTCGCGACAAGGACGTGTCGCGCGGGCAAGGAACGCCGTGACAGATAAACCCCGACTTTATAGAACGTCGTCTCCGCTCTTTCTTTCAGTCTTCCTTCCCTCTTTCTTTCAGTCTTCCTTCCCTTTTCAGCGTTGTCTCAGCATATCAGTAACACGCGCATGTATGCGACAATGCACATGCACAATTTCAAAACACTATGTAAAATCCACCAAATACACTTATATACACATCTCAATCGTACGTTATACAGTCCTGCACTGTGGGGGGGGGGACGTAGGGAGTGGACATGACATCTTTAGATCGTATCCGCTATTATAGAACGATGACGTATAATGTCTGCCGTGAGTGAGTGAGAGACATCAAGATATCAGCGTGATGACGTTACAGCTCGATGAACGTGACGTCATACATGTCGTCTGCGGGAAGGTGAGTGATATCGACTGTGAAGCAGTCCTCGTTGTGATAATGTCTCAACATGACGTCATCCATCTTCACCGTGATGCTGTAACGTAGAAATAGAAAACAAACACGTGACCTCACTGTCGATCTAAATGCTCTCTTGTCGCCACGGCGAAACGCAGCAAAATATGCAAACATAGAAAAAGTCTTCCGTCACTTTTCAAAGTAACATGCATTGTTTTTCACTCTTTTTTTTCTCAAAAGTATACACGTAGATCTTTACTTACTCTTTCTTACACCGCTTGAAAATGTCCCTAATCTTCTCCTTCGGAGTTCTGAATCTTTCTTCAATCTACAGCGAACATGGAGAGAGAGAGGCGATTGTTACTCACCACAGGAACAAACGGAATAGACCTCAAGCGACCGTAACGACGGATGTCACCAACGCATCAAACACGACAACGAAACAATATGTATAATATTAATGAGATTTTTAATCGATATGCTTCTGTCGATCACTCTTCGATTGATTGGTAATACGTGATCGGTAAATACTTACTCCTTGAAGAAGTCCCATTAGGTTCGGAGGTACAACGTGCAGTGGGCTAAACACTTTATCGTTCTCTTCCTTAACATAGAGCATTACTGAAAAATCAAAACACAAAGCATAATGAAGTATGCTCGCATATAGCTTAGAGTCTAATTAAAAAAAAAAGCTAAACCAGCCTTCGGCGGTTGCAACTGGTGTTTTTGTCAAGTCGTCATTCAATCTGTGTACTGGAATGTCATTATCCAGTCAGACCGGTTTTTTAATTTCAAAGTTTAGAGAAGAGGAATCCGACGTGGTAAAGTGGGAAGCGATTAGAATGCGAGAGGGCAAAAGAAAAGGCGGAGAGGGAATAGAGTAGAGGAAGAAGAAAGGAGAAGTAGAAAGAGGAAGAAAGAAAGCGGAAAAGAGAAAAAAGAGGGAGAGGAGGTAAACGAGCAGGAAGGGGTGACGGAGGGGGAGTAGGGGAAAGAGGAGGAGTAGGGGGAAGAGGAGGAGTAAGGGGGAACAGGAGGAGTAGGGGGAAGACGACGAGGAGGAGGAGATAGAAGAGGAGTAGTAGGCGGATGAGGAGGAGATAGAGAAGGAAGAGGGGGAGAAGCAGCAAGAGAAGCAGCAGCAAGAGGATGATGAGGGGGAGGGAGACGGAGAGATCGAGAGAGAGAGAGAGAGAGAGAGAGAGAGAGAGTGTGTGTGTGTGTGTGTGTGTGTGTGTGTGTGTGTGTGTGTGTGTGTGTGTGTTAGCGCCTACCTCTCTCGTCCTCGTTAGGCCTGCGCTTCTTGGCTGGTGGAACCAGAAGCTCTGATTGGGTGAGGACCTCCTCCAGTTTGTCATTGTTGCCGTGGTCGGGGCTGGAGTAGGCGGTGTGACAGCTATCCGTCATCGGACTCCTGTCATCGCCACTGCGCAACGAAACGCGGATGCTCATTACGTAATACATGCGTGCGTGCATGCAGGAGTACATGCTTGCGTGCGTACGTGCGTGCGTGCGAGCGTGCGTGCGGGCATGCATGTGTGCGGGCGTGCGGGAGTGCGTGCATAAGTGCAGGCGTGCGTGCGCGCGTGTGCGTGCGTGCGTGCGGGAGTGCGGGCATGCATGAGTGCAGGCGTGCGTGCAGGCGTGCGGGTGTGCGTGCGTGCGGGCGTGCGGGCGTGCGTGCAGGGGGGCGTGCGTGCGTGTGTGCGTGCATGCAGGTGGGAGGCTGAGTGATTGTAGGTGCGCGTGTGTGTGCACGCAGTGTGGGCGTATACTAACGTTTCTTATTACCTAGCTAACCGTATAGTACATCTTTGCTACACAACAAGGGACACAAATCACATGCGTTTCTTTGCAGCAAGGAAAAAAACACGTCCCGAATATGCTTACCTCTGCAAGACATCCGATGGCACCATAGCCGGAAGTGACGAGGAAGGCTCCTGGTAGTAAGCGACCTCTACCGGCACGACCTACAACAACGATGAAGGTTACAAAACGCAATTCTACCAGCAAGTTGTTTACAAACAGAGTCTTGTTTGCGCTCTCGAAACAAACGTAGTTGCGGTGAAAGCGCGAGAGCGCGTCTGTATGCTAGAAACGTCAGTTAGAGACTGTCGACGCGTCAGCGGCGATGACCCAGGCAACAATAACAGCAGCTGCCGCAGAGACTTACGATAGCATACCATGATGAATCATCGCCGAGTATTGTGATATGAAAGGTTATATATGATTTATGCATGGATGTGTGTTTGTGTGTGTGTGTGTGTGTGTGTGTGTGTGTGTGTGTGTGTGTGTGTGTGTGTGTGTGTGTGTGCGCGCGCGCGCGTGCGTGAACTGTGTTATAACACGCGGCATAGGTAGGCATTGGCGTACGTACCCCTGGTCGCTGACTATCGGAGGGTGAGAACAGACACGGTCTCTTAGCGAGGTCACTCATCGAGTAAAACTCAGATCTCTCCATCGGTGGGTGATACATATCCTCAATCTTCTTTCTTGCAGCTGGGAATTTGTGGAGAAAAGGCACGCGTTGATCAGCAACAATCACTAGTTAGTATGTATTAAATTCAGTAAGTAGTATGACTATTGTTATTTTATATTTTTGGATGAATTCAGGGGTATGATTTATATAATATTATCTCTAAAACATAAAAAAAATTATTTATTATTAAACTGAATAATGGAGATAAATCACGCTAGTTCAATATACTGTGCATAGGAGATGCGAAACACGTCATAACTGCCACGTCACAGCGCAGCCACGTCATCACTTAATCATGTCATACTTACAAGTCGACGCCATCTTGCGCTTCGATGCGCGTCTCTCTTCGTCTCGGGTTTTCCGCTCAGCACCCTGCAGAACACAATAATTGCACGTGATTACACTAGCAGGCAAAACTATATCTAACAGGTCATTTACAGGCACGCTTAAATTCATCTTTGTTTTGATACAGATACCACCCAACATTCTGGAAAACAACACAATAATCTGCCTCGGGGTGAAATAAACCGATTCAATTAAATGTTGTAAAAAATTCTCTTTGTATAATTTCTCTTGTAATAAACAAAAAGTACACGTTACTGTTTCAATACCCCCCCCCCTATTCAAGCTGTTATCGCAATTGCCTCAGGTTGCCACCAAGACAGAGCACGAAATTAAGCTATATTTAACTATAACACTAAGCTAATTAATACATTACTATATAACTATAACGGTATACTAACGATATCTAATACCGAATGTTATGGGTGTAGTTGAGAATCATAGAATGCTTACCGGGCCACCTGGCCGTATGCGTGCGTGTGGGGTAAGAAAGAAAATGCACTACAAGGCATGTAATACCAGGACATAACGGATGTTCATATTACATTAAATTACATTGTCTGGGAAATTATTGTATTCTAATTTCGACCGCCGATTCATGCCAATGGATTGATAACATTAAAATGAAAATATAGAACATGGTGTCATAAAGTTATTGCATAGAGTGATTCTGTCCACATCATGAGAAGGAGACGCTGTCTCGATAGCTCACTTCATATGCGATAAAATATGTGACACCGTATTCTATATTTTTAATTTATTATTTTACATAAAAGAATAATATCTTTATAAATGAACGAATTAATAAAGATGAATAACTAAATAAATAACTAAATAAATAAATATATATATATATATATATATATATGAATATGTGTATATATATATAAAGAGTAAAATCCAGAC
>NW_014577905.1:64082-65358 GCF_000485595.1 Priapulus caudatus | reverse complement strand
TATATATATATATATATATATATATATATATACATAACCTGCTTTGCGACATATTTTACGATGGTCGATTTTACAACATGCAATCATTTTATTCACATCGCAATTCAATAACACATCGCAGCAACGCCTGTGAGTACAAACACGCAATATGCGCTTCTTCTATTTTTCGTGGTGCATTGTGGGTGAAACGATAGCATTTAATTGAATTATAATTTGGTCTTGTTTTACGACTTTTCATTTTACGATCCTAACCCTGTCGTAAAACGGGACCTACCTGTATATATATATGCGTGTGTATATATACATATCGGTGTTGTAGGCCTCGAGGCCGGTTTCTCTGGCCTTTTGCCTTGGCCTAATGGCTCGAACTTGTACTCGGACTCGGCTCGAGGCCACTACATAACTGTACATATCAGTGTACTCTTGCTAGCACAGGTAGCATATCCATACCAATGCCACAAAATGATGATGGAAAGAAAACTGCAAATCAGCACTGCCATGTTTTATTGCAACGTGCATGCGTGCGCGTGTGCGTGTGTCTGCGTGCGTGCGTGCGTGCGTGCGTGCGTGCGTGTGACTGCTGCGCCCCTACCTTGACGGTGTGGTTCTTCAGAGGTCGATCAGCGTCGGGTATGTACTCGAGCGTGATGCCGTAGAACTGACCCTTGTTGATGTAGGTGATGCGATCATCCTCGCGACGCTGATTCGTCGAGATAGGAGACTCGAACCAGTAGCGCATGCCGACGTTAGAGATGCTGCAAAAAGGTGCGAGAGCGAGGCTGTAGCGACGTCATATGTTAGCGTGAGATATGGCGTGCGTTCTCTGTCTCACCCTAGTTCTCGTCTCGCTCACATTCTCTCTCATGTGCGCTCATTCGGGCACTATCACTTTCGCACGGTCTCTCTCTCTTTCATTCTTTCTCTCTTTCTGTCTTTTTCTCTCTCTCTCTACCTCTCTTTCTCTCGCGCGCGCACGCGCCCTCGCTTTCTCTCTCTCTCTCTCTTTCTCTCTCTCTCTCGCTCTTGTTTTCTTTCGCTTGCGCTCTCTCTCCTCCCACATTCTCTTATCCTCCATTTTCTTTCTACTCTTTCGCTCACTACTTTGTAGCACACCGCTATCACTTTCTCTCTCTCTCTCTCTCTCTCTCTCTCTCTCTCTCTCTCTCTGGCTTAAAAAATTCGTTGTTCGTATTATATATAGTAAACGTCGGTTTCTTCAGCATTTGCTTTGGAAATACAACAGAAATATTCATAGAGCGTCTACGTACAGCTTGGG
>NW_014577905.1:62057-64072 GCF_000485595.1 Priapulus caudatus | reverse complement strand
CTTTCTCTCTCTCTCTCTCTCTCTTGCTCTCTCTCTGGCGCTCTCTCAACCCCATCTTCCATCTTCCCTCCTCCGGATCCTCTCTTTCTTACTTCTTACAATTAAATGTTCCTCCCATTCTTCCCACATGCGCCGCTCTTCCACGTATCTCTATCGCTTCCGCCTCCATACAGAACTAGCTATAACGGGCCAAATAAAACCAAGTACTTCCTCGACCCCAGTCGCAAACTACAACGTGACAGCCTGGACTGCGGTGGGATAAATTTGTTGTTCGTATTATATATAGTAAACGTCGGTTCTTCAGCCTTTGCTTTGGAAATACAACAGAAATATTCATAGAGCGTCTACGTACAGCTTGGGAATCTGTATGGAGCTGATCTGACTGATTTTCTCGGCGCTCTTGCATTCTGTCCTAGAGATGACAGAAGCTCGATCGACGTCCCCGGGCATGATCATAGACGGAGGAATCTCAGAGTAGTCAAACACCTGCGTGTTGCGAACATAATGTGTTATAATGAACATCATAAACTATAGCCAGCACCACCTCGGGAAACATCCGATATAAAAACCGTGACTCGTTTCACGCGAGAATCGAGTCCCATTGTTTCGATGGTAAAATTAAACGACTTATAAGTTATACACGAAATTCATGATACTCGATTTGTATATTGTCCAGTAATCGTTGACATGCCGCTCGAATATAAATATTAATATGAGGTGTTAGAGAACATTATATACGACTATAGCTATATATAATATATATATATATATATATTTATTTATTTACTCATAATTATAATAATACCATAACGAATCACACACGAAAGGTACGCAAAATTAGCAATGACGAAAAAACTTACTTGACCCAGGACCTCCCGCGGCGTGACGCCACCGTCGCCGATCCCGCTGTCTGGCGACGACAGCTCGACGTGCAGGTGATGCTGGCTCGTGTACTTATTACTATTGTTGTTGTTGTTATTATTATTATTGTTGTTTCCGTTTCCGGTTCCGTTCTGTCGCATGTAGCGGTCGACAAAGGCGCCATCTGACGGGTCGGCGTATGTCGGATCGACGCTACGCATCGTGTAGTAGTCGGCATTCGTCGGCGAGTAATACTCGCGGTAGTAGTCGCTACTGCTGGGTGCCGTCACGACCTGTGCGGCCGCCTGCCCGCGTCCGTACCCCCCACCGCTGCTGCCCCCGCCGCCGCCGCCGCTCTGCGTGGCGAACTGTCCGTTGACGGGCCACGCGTTTCCCGTCTGCGTCGTCGTGAAGAAGACGTTCTGTTCGGCCTGCGTGAACGAGCTGAGGTTCTGATAGCTGCGCGTGAGTGTCGACACGGGCGGCAGGCCCTCGCCGCTCATCTCTAGCTCCTTTCGGCTGACGAGCGGCGGCAGCTCCGTGTAGTCAGCGCCGCCGCCGCGAGCGCTGTTCGCAATCATGATGGGGCTGTTGACGGCCATCGTCGTCATCGTCGCCAGCGTCACCGTGCCGTCGGCGAGCGCCGCTCCGAGGTCGTCCGGCTTCTCAGTCTTGATGTGGATGCCGTTGCCGATCGGCGCCTGAAGCTGCTGCGCAAGCACACTGTGCTTCTGCGTTAGGCTGTCCTGCTGCTGCTGCTGTTGTTGTTGTTGTTGTTGTTGTTGTTGCTTGCTGTGTATGCCGCCGTGCGTCTTGTCTACCTGCTGGGGAGGCGAGTTGGTGCGGGAATGTGACTGTTGTTGTTGGTGTTGTTGTTGTTGTTGTTGTTGTTGTTGTTGTTGTTGTTGATGATGTTGTTGTTGTTGTTGATCGCACTTGCCGTGACCGTTGGCTAGGTAGAGTTCCACGGCGTTGGGAGCGGATATCCGGGGCACTGACGTAATAGAGGTCGTATGTGCGGCCGTGGTGGCGCTGTAGTATAGGAAAAAACAGAGAGGACTGGTCAGCTAACACTTAAATAAATAAAGTTAACAAACACGCACGCACGCGCGCACGCACGCACACACACACACACACACACATACACACATACA
>NW_014577905.1:58560-62047 GCF_000485595.1 Priapulus caudatus | reverse complement strand
CTCTCTCTCTCTCTCTCTCTTTCTTTATCTCTCTCTCTCTCTCTCTCTCTCTCTCTTTCTCTGCATGTCTCTTTGTGTGTGTCGGTATCTATCTGCTCCTCTTTCTCTCTATATCTCTCTAACTATCTCTTCCTCTCTCTTTTTCGCTCTCTCGTTCTTTCTCATTGTCTCTCTTTCTCTCACTCTCTGCTTCTTCCTCCCTCTCTCTGACGCCCCTCTTTTTAATCAGGGTCTGCTTTCTCCTTCTCTGCCTATTCCGCTCTCTTCCTTCTACTGTTTCCCTCTCTATCGTACACTCTCCACTTTTGCCCCTTCCTCTCCCACACACTTTCCTTCACTCCCTCTCCGCTCCTCCCCATCTCTCTCCTCCCCTTTCTCTCTCTCTCTCTCCTCTCTCTATCCCTCTTCTCTCTCTCTCTCTCTCTCTCTTTCTTCTCTTCTCTCTCTCTTTCTCTCTCACTCTCCCTCCTTTCTCTGTCCTCCTTCTCTATTTTTTTCTCTCTTTCTCTCTCATCCCTTCTCTCTCTCTTTCACTCTCCCTCCTCTCGCTGTCTCCCTCCTCTATCACTCTCTCTCTCTCACTCTCCCTCCTCTCTCTGTCTCTCTATCCCTCCTGTTTCTCACTCGCCCTCCTCTCTCTCTCGCTTTCTCTCTCTCTCTTCCTCCTCCCTTCTCTTTCTCACACTCTCCCTCCTCGCTCTGTCTCTCTCTCTCTCCCCCTCTCTCTGTTTCTCTCTCTTTTTTTCTCTCTCTCTCCCTCCTCTCTCTGTCTCTCTCTCTCCTTCCTCTCTCTCTCTCTCTCTCGCTAAGACGTTGAGCGTGAGGCGTTCATGCGTGTCTGACCGCGCCAATCCCGGGTCAAGGACGAATGTCTACCTGTGTTACGCGCAGACGACACGGTGCATGGTGCGTAGCGCGCTGTGTGCCTCCCTGCACCTCCCCCTCCCCCTCCCCGCTCTCTCTCTCCGCCACGCATCACGGGTCCCCGTCGCTCTAACGTGCTAGCATTCTATGTGTGCCTTCTCATTTATACACGAGGAAAGTGAAAGGTGTCGCACTACTGTAGAATAATTCGCAAGCCACTGTTCGCCGCCGCGAGCAGTGTGTGTGTGTGAGAGACTAAGAGAGAGAGAAAGAGAGAGAGAGAGAGAGAGAGAGAGAGGGAAAGAGAGAGAGAGAGAGAGGGAAAGAGAGAGAGAGAGAGAGGGAAAGAGAGAGAGAGAGTGTGAAAGAGGGAGAGAAAAAGATTGAGAGAGAGAAAAGGTGGGAGCGGGCGAGGGAGTCTGCGCGACATGTACGACCTTGGACGACTCGCTGGACACGTAAAACCAGGTCGTCTATTGCTTAATAAAACATCGGAGCCCGCCCATGATCCCTCTCACAGCCGATGGGCACGCACCTTCTACTGGTAGCTATATAGCTAGCTGCGCGTGTAGGGATAGCAACATTTAGTCGGCAGGGGTAGCAACATTAGTCGGGTGACACGACGCCGCACCCTCCCTCTATCCCGTGTCGTCTATCAAGATCTAATATGTTTGACCGCTCGCTCAGTGTGCCGATGGATACAAGAGAGGTCCAAGGTAATGAGGTATGATTGAAGCGTGTGAATTCAATGCCGTAGATCTAAGCTTCATTTCTTGCTACCTCTCATCTTTCTGCTTCTCCCTTCCTCTCCTCCATTCACCCGCTCTCTCGTATCTCTCTGTGTTTCACTCTCGATCTCTTTCGCCTCTCTTGCTCCCTCTCTCTTCCGCTCTTATTCTCCCTCTTTCTATCTCTTACTCTCTCATTCTTCTCCCCTCTCTCTTTTTCTCTCTTACCCTCTTTTTCGTCCTCTCCTTTTCGTGATCTCCCTCTCGCTCGCTCTCTCTTTCTCTCAACTCTCTCTTTCTTCCTCTCATTCTCTCTATTTCTATTTCTCTCTTTCGCTTTCTTTATCTGACTCTCTCTTTTTTCATCTCCTTCTTTCTGTCTCCCTCCCTCTCGCTCTCTTCCTCTCTTACCCCTCCGTCTCTCTCGCGCGCGACCATCCTCGGTCCTCAGCTGAGAATTGAAGTGAGCGATTGAACAGTACGTTAACACAAAGTGTCGTAATGCTTAGAGAAGAAGCACACAGTTATAGTACCACCTAGAGACCAACTGCCGCGTAGAAGGGCGTAGGAACAACAACAACAACAACAACAACAACAACAACAACAACAACAACAACAACAACAACAACAACAACAACAAGAACGTTATGAATTTCATGTTACACTGAACCGGCCGCGGATGCAGCGACCGGGCGGTACTCACGTATATGCACGCGTGCGTGCGTGCGTGTGTGCGTGTGTGCGCGTGTATACGTACCCGTCTTCTGAATACCAGCAGAAAGCCTGTGGCATAGTCACTTGCAATGCCGCCGAGTAGAAATACGAATCGAACGCGGAATCGTCCATGAAAACAACATGGAGGAAGGCAGCGACAACAACAGCCCAGTGTCCCCCGCGCGCGCGCGCGTCAGAGAGCCACTACGTCACGTGACGCGGCAACGGGAGCGGAAGGAAGTTACGCGCGAGAGAGGGTAAAAGAAGCCATTTTGCCGATCGCGATTTGCCCTTTCATTCGTTCGCTAAAATAGAGAAGGGGTTTATTTAGCGGGTCGTAAACCATCCGTGAAAAAAGTCCGACATTCGCGTTTTGATTCGCGTAACGACATCGCGAACCTCCGAGTAAAAATAATAATTATTCGATCAAAGCAAAAAAAACTTCGAAGACCAGGAGGAACAGTTTGTTTTGTTTTATTTTACAGTAGGTGTCGAGGATTGGCAGCAGTGGGCGTGGCCGTCGCGGGGATCAACTGCTAATCTATAGAGAAACGTTTATATATAATACAATAAGATAATATATTATATATTGTTGTTTATGTATAGATATGGGAGAGCAACGTTTGCGTTTTTACGGCAAGCTATCGCCGACTTAATACGATTCTCTCGCATTAAGGAGCGAGTCTGATATTTGTCTAAGAGAATAGGCGTATCGCAGTGTTTGTGGCTCTATGTGATAGGTTTGCTTGTGGGTTATTAACAGTTTAGCTCATCAGAGACCCGTACTAACCATATTGCCCGAAGAAACGTCTGCACCCAGAATTTGAAAAAAAGAGAAACGAGAAGAAAAGAACCGGAAAACTATAAGGAAAAATTAGATTCTACGAAATGGGGGGTTATAAATCTAAATAGAGCGAGCGAATAGAACGCTTTACGGAAACTGAATTCTAACAACTCATCAGTCATATAACCAAACCAAGCAAATAACTAACCAAGTAAGCAAGAACAAACAAACAAACAAACAAACAAACAAACAAACAAATAAACAATCAAACAACCAACCAACAAACCAACCAACCATCCAACCAACCAACCAACCAACCAACCAACCAACCAACCAACCAACCAACCAACCAACCAACCAACCAACCAACCAACCAACCAACCAACCAACCAACCAA
>NW_014577905.1:47179-51478 GCF_000485595.1 Priapulus caudatus | reverse complement strand
GAGAGAGAGAGAGAGAGAGAGAGAGGGCGAAGTCCGAATGGTCGGATATTCCTCGTGATTCTATGGCCTAGCCACGAATTTTTAGCGTTTGACCGAAGCTCCGAGCGCTTAATTTAATGTCGCGATAGAGAAGGGACAAGGAGCGAAGGTACGTGACAAGGAGTCAGGGTGATGGGAGAGCGAAGGAAAGCGGGTGATGAGAAAGGGAAAGGGCGATTATGCTCACTGCTAGTGATAGAGGGAGTGACGTTGCATGGTTCCTGATTGACACGCATTACCGACCCAGTCACCGGCCTTTGTTGCTATCCAAGCGGGGATAAACAATACGTGTGATTTCTCCGGCACAGTGGCGCCATTGTGCGGTGCTCATCGTAAGTACTTCCGGCGTCCGCCGTCGCGGATTGAAAATAATTATACAATCAGTGACAGATGCGCTTTTGTTTCGCCCAGCCGCTCGCCGCGCGCGCGTCGAAAAACTGCGCGATTCTAAGAAAAACAGTTCCTCCCCTTTCTTTCTTCGTCCTTCTTTCTTTCTTCCCCTTTCTTTCTTTCTTTCTTTCTGTCCGCGACGAATCGCACCGGATTCTAATGACACGCTTAGTGACGTCAGATCCGTGAGGTCATCAGCGCCATGCTGCGGTTATACCCTTGTCAGTCTTCTAGTTGGTTGCGGGTGAGTTACAATGTGAGAGAGAGGGCCACAGAGAAAGTGAGAGAGAGAAAGAGAGGGAGAGAAAGAGAGAGAGCGCGCGCGAAAGAGAGAAAGAAAGAGAGAGAGAGAGAGAAAGAACAAGAGAGAAAGCGAAAGTGAACGATATACACATCGACGGAATATAAGATCAGTCGCCGCATAAAGAAAACGAGGTTATAAGTTGTCAACGCACCACACGAGGGCGTTGCGAGCACCGCGTCCGCCCCCGCCTTCTGCATCCGTTAGAAAACGTTGTATTTCCTGATCACGAGCCGGTATTGCTCTCAGAAAAACTCAGCAAGTAAGCAGCGGCAGGCAGTGTGAGTGGGTGCGTGGATGGTGTTAGCGGTGTACTCTTGTAAATAGCCACAAACTGGTCCGGCTCGCATCACCTAGAAAACTCACTGTGTCGCATCGAAACAGGTTGCCTAGCAGTGTGGCCTGGAAGATGAGCCGGACTAGCGAAAACTAGAACCAGGGCAGCGGGTTAGATCCAACCAACCAACCAACCAACCAACCAACCAACCAACCAACCAACCAACCAACCAACCAACCAACCAACCAACCAACCAACCAACCAAACAAATAAACAAAACAACCTAATAACCTAACAAACGAACAACCAACCAGAGGCTCATTGTCAAAAACAAAATTAATTCCATCAGTAGTATTAGTATTAACTTTCTCTCATAGCCCATGGACCACCGACAGAAACGTAGCAAACTAACGCGTTTCTGATGCCGTATATCGAGGTCCGATCTACGAGAAAAAAATTAATGCTAAGACTATAATATTACGACTAATTTTGTTTCTGAGCACTGGTCCAGCAAAGCGACACGAAGCAAACGCAGGACTGCCAACAACAGACAACGACAAAAACACAGCAACCAGCACACGTTGAATGTTCAATGTTAAGACCATAATGTCACAACAAATTTTCATTTCTGGTAACTGGTCCAACAAAGGGACATGAAGCAAACGTACGACAATAAACAACAACAAACACACAACAACCAGCGCACGTTCAATGTTCAACGTTAAAACTTAAAACCATAATGTCACGACAAATTATCATTTCTGGTAACTGGCCCAGCCATCTAATAAATTAATATAATATTAAATAACGCAATAACATAATATCAGGAGTCTATCAATACTCCTAATAATCAATCCTAACTATCAATACTCCTATTGATAGACTCCTGATAATATAACGATACATATGACGCAACATATATCACGCAACATATATAACGCAATATAAAGCATAATATAACATTACATAACCCAATAATATAACGCAAACACAAGCCAGCCAGCGCACGTGCGCCGCATGCACCTACCTCCAGATGTCGCCGACCGTCTTGTCAGGTTTCTCGATGGCCGGCAGCTTGTAGTATTCGTAGAGCAGTCCGATAGCGTTCGCCTGGTCGTCACCACCGTTGATGTTGATCATTGCCTGTGTGGCGGCCGTGAGCGGGTGATCGAAGTAAGCTCGGTAACCCTCGTCCTCCGGTATGTCGACAAGGTCACGGTGATGCTTTTCAAGGGGCAGCCTGCTGTCGACGGCAGCGGCGGCGGCGGCGGCGGCGGCGGCGGCGGTGGTGGCCGTCGGAACGTGTTCTTTCTTCACGTCCGTCACGCCTCTGCTGCAGAGAGGAAAGTGAGTTGAAGGTTCAGCTTGGCGGAAAGTAAACGCGGTTAGGATGTGAACACTGCGTGGGCGATGACAGGTTCGAGTCCCGATGTTACGACTGCAGAGATGACGCGGGGTTCGAGTCCCGTCGCTACGACTGCAGAGATGACGCGGGGTTCGAGTCCCGTTGTTACGACTGCAGAGATGCAAGTGACTGTGCTTTTAACAGTCTTGTACGTCAATGCACGTGCGTCAAGAGCCACAATCTCAACACAATTTCATCTCTGTTATTGTTTACGCCCGAATGCGTGATTGATCAGGGAGGGGGTGCATGTAAGAGGGAGACATTTTCTTTCGGGTTCCGAAAAAGCGAACAAAAAACAAGCAATTCCACTTGACAATTTCATGGCCATTTCAATTGGAAGCTCTGCATAATGGACCCCAACAAGGCCTTTGACTGACTAGTTAAGAAATTCAAAGGTCTGTTATATTGGCTCTTATTTAGCCGCCGATAGTTCTTATTTAGAACAAAGTCTTCATTGTTATCTCTAAAACTACAGACCCATCCGCTGACGCGCTGTGGAGACGTGCGCCGGCCTCGAATTTGCGCGCACGTCTCCACTGCGGACAGGCACTTCATACTTCAACATCCCCGCGGTCTCATCCGCGCGCAGCGCTCAAGATCAACAGCAAAGCTGTGCCACGCAATCTTGTGTCTGTCTATGCCTCTCTGGATGGCGCTGCCATGACAAACGCCCAAACGGCGATCCCAGCGCCCTCGATTGGCTTGAGAGTGTGATATACGTCCACTAGAATAGGTAAGCAATGTAATGCGTCGATATCTAATAGTGAAGGATATCGAGAAGAGCAAGTAATGAAAACCATTGAAATTACGAAACTAAATTACTGATTAACAGTATTCATGCACACATATTACTGCATGCAGAACGACGATAAGCGGCGCGAGAGGCGAGAAACAAGCGTGGGTTTTCATCGTTTTCGGCCGCGAGATGGCGGCACGTGACCGGAGAACAGGCGTGTGTAACGTAGTTGTTGTGACGGACAATATAGCCAGATAGAGCAGCGACACTAACCACCAATCGACCGAGCGTATCTTCTGGCTTAAAAAATATTCTTGGCAAGTCCATCCACGCTACCTACCGACGCGTGCAGACGTAGTCACGCAAACCACAGCTAGCGTGCACAGATAAGCTGCCTAATAGTGTTGAAGCAATATTGATCAGGTGTATTACGCTCTCCTCCTCCCTCTGTCTCGTGCTCTTCTCGCCTCCCTGCCCTCTCCCTCCTCCTCCTTCCCTCCTCCGCTCCTCTCGCTTCCCTCCCTCTCCTCTCTACTCTCTCTCTCTCTCTCTCCTCTCTCTCTCTCTCTCCTCTCTCTCTCTCTCTCGTCTCTCTCTCTCTCTTGTTCTTTCTCTCTCTCTCTCAGCGACACTAACCACCAATCGACCGAGCGTATCTTCTGGCTTAAAAAATATTCTTGGCAAGTCCATCCACCTACCTACCGCACGCGTGCAGACGTAGTCAGCGCAAACCACAGCTAGGCGTGGCAGATAAGCTGGCCTATAGTGTTGAAGCAAATATTGATCAGGTGTATTACGCTCGTCCTCCTCCTCGTGTCTCGCTCTTCTCCCTCCCTCGCCTCCCTCCCTCTTCCCTCTCTCCCTCCTTCCCTCCCTCCCTTCTCCCTCTCTCTCTATCTTCTCGCGTCTCCCGTCCTCGTCTCCTCGTCTCTCTTGCTCCTCTGTGGTCTCTCTCTTGTCTTCTCTCTCCGTCATCGTCTCGTCTCGTGTCTCGGCGGTTTTAGTCTCGTCATCTCAATCGTCTCGTCGGCAGGTCGTCGCCCGCTCTCATCGCGTCGATTTCTCCGTCCTCCAAATCATCCTCATCAGGTGGAGTCCTCAGCTCTCTCTCAGCTCTCTCGCTCTCGCTCTCTCTCTGCGTCCGCCTGAGC
>NW_014577905.1:44410-47154 GCF_000485595.1 Priapulus caudatus | reverse complement strand
GGGGAAGAGAGAGAGACGAGAGAGAGAGAGAGACGAGAGAGAGAACGCACGCGGAGAGAGCGAGAGAGAGGAGAGAGAGAACGCGACGCGAGAGATGAGAGGCCAGAGAGCCATAACGATCTAAGGTTAAGGTTGATGGCGCTGAGGGCCTAGCAGCGTCGGAAGGCCTTAGTCACGGAGAGGATGTTGCACCCCCCCCCCGCACACACACACCACACATCACACAGCGCGCGCGCACGCACGCACACGATACGACGACACATACACACAGACTCCCCCCCCACACACACACACACACACACACACACACACCACACAGCACACACACACACACACACACACACACACACACACACACCACACAACGACTCACCACACAACACTCACCCACACACACACACACACACACACAACACACACACACCACACACACACACACACACACACACACATCACACGCACACACACACACGACCACCACACACACACACACCCCACACACACACACACACACACACACACACACACACCAAACACAACCACGGAACACGAACACCGCACACTACACACACACACCACACAACACACCACACACACCACAACACACACACACACACACACGCGCGCGCGTTGCGGCGGCCGCACGACGAACACGAACACGCCACACACACACACACACACACACACACACACACACACACACACACACTACACACACACACACACCTCCATCATCTCCACGCCTCCTAGCCTGCACCATAATCATCCGCGGCGCTTTCTTAGAGTCGTTTCCCCCGCCGCGGCTGTATCGCCTCCGGGCAGCACGCAGCAGTAAGCTTACTGCTGGCCGGCCTAATGCAAGCTGCCATTTTTCACGACGGAGACGGCGGTGCGACGGACGACTCCCCCCCCCTCCCCCCGTACACCGTCATATTTCACCTCCGACATTGATTTCGCTTTCAATACGTACCGATGACGTCACATCGTCCGTGATTTACCCGACGTGCATTGCGACCTCTGTGACGGGCCGAGATTGCCAAACTCCACGACCGATGGCGCTCTCGCTCTGGCTGTTTCCAGTATCCTGAGTTGCACGAAGGGAGCGCTGCATGCAGTTTGCGAGATTGTCTGTGCTGGCGCGGTGCACGCTGGGTGATAAAGCACGGTCGTGCGTGGAACACCTTACCGACAGGGATGTTGCTAATACTAATACTAATACTAATACTAGTGCTGCCACGTTGAGGTAGCACTCCACGCCCGGGGGATAGCATTACCCTACCGACAGCAACCGTTAAAATTTCTCTAATGCGCTGATGCACTGCGCATGCGCGCCTTTGCGGTCTGTGGAGCCAAGGATACGTCGTGTAGTCTAAGCAGTATTTTAGTCGTATTTGTGAGGTGTTTAAATTGTATTTAAATAACATTAGTAGTAGTTAAATAATATTTAGTAGTTTTAAAAGTGGAATTGAAATATTATTCAGAAGTTATTAAGGCATACTTTTAGTAACTAATGGTGAATATGTAGTGTTTAGGTAGTGTTTAGATTGCAGTAAATATCAATATATTGCTAAAGTTCTAGCTGTTAATGTGCAAAGCGTCTACTACGATCATAGTATATATTAATTACATACAGCATCCGTCATCTTCCCCTCATCCTCTTCCTCCTCCTGCTTCTCCTCCTCATCCTCATCCTACACCTTCTCCTCCTACTCACCATCCTCCCCTCCTCCTGCTCATCCTCCTACACCTCCTCCTCCTACTCACCATCCTCCCCTCCGTCGCCTCCTCCCCCTCCTCCTCCTCATCCTACACCACCGCCTCCCACACACCATCCTCCCCTCCGTCGCCTCCTCTTACACATACACACACAGGCTCTCTCGCGCTCTCTCAGCTTCCATGTTTACGGAGCGAAATTAGCCCCCGCACACCTGCTCACTCCACTTAGCATTGTCATCACGTGATCATGCAGTATCGACCCATAACGTGGCGACCGTGGGAACGCATCCACGAATGACGTACATACGGGTATATACGTGTATATGTACGTACACATACAGGTGGGTACGTGGGTGTACGAGACATAGATGTTGTTCCCATTATAATAAAGGGGGATACTGATAATATCAAAAGTTTATCAATAGACTATTACTGATAATATCAGGAGTGAACAATAATAAAAGATAATCATCTATTGTTATTAGATCTTGATAATATAGTACGCGTTACACACGTACGCCGCACAACAACGTGACTTCTTAATTATAATTAATAAAAATAATTAATAATAATTATGACGATCCGATTGGGAGAGAGTCGTGATGTGTTTGAAATGGTATATAATCAGGAGTCTATCAATATTTGATAGACTCCTGATATAATGACAGTGATCGATGATGAGGGCGGATGGTATAGTGTGGTGGGGGTGTTTATTTAATAATGAGACCGCGAATGAGGGCATCATTAAAGCCACAGGTAGGCTAGTCAGAATTTCATTTTATTTCAATTGGAAAAATATGTGAGGGTGTATTTTCCATCGCTCACGCTGACTTGACTTGAAAGCGACGGGGGGCTGCCTTGATGCTTGCTATAAAATGGCGTTAGCGATGCTTTAATGTTGGCCATCAAATTCCAGCCGACTACTGATACGATGCAACGCAATCTAATAATATCCACACAGCGAAGGTTACATACGAGCGCTGATTGTGTAACCGCTACTTCACCACACACACACACACACACACACA
>NW_014577905.1:40962-43629 GCF_000485595.1 Priapulus caudatus | reverse complement strand
TATGCGCACGCACGCACGCAGGTAGATATATTTAAGATAGATGACTCGGACGTGGATTTAGCCCATCCTTTACTATTACGGCATGCTGATTTTACGCGGCGTAACTTGTGGCTATATGCTCTATAGGAATTCCGTGTGATTCCCACAATAATGTGTGTGTATGCGTGTGTGTGTGTGCGTGCGTGTGTGTGTGCGTGCGTGTGTGTGTTTGTGTGTGTGTGTGTTTGCGTGTGTGTGTGTGTGCGTGTGTGTGTGTGCAGTGTGAGATTATATACACCAGTGTTACAGTATATCTACGTCGTCACAGCTGTCTTACAGTCTGTCTCATCCACAGCACACGTAGTTTCACCAAGCCTCGCCGAGTCGTTACGACGCAAAACATATATCTCGCGTCTCTTCCCCACGATATCCCGCCGCCATGCACACGAACAAAATGGCTGCCCGTACCGCGGCGCTCGCACGCGAAGGCGTCTGCTAAACTCCGCGAGAAAACGCCTCGCCGTATGTTCTGCTATCTCGTGCGGTCCGGCGAGTGTGCGTAGCCGAGAAACACTGTGGAGAGGACATCGTGATCGCAGGTGAATCGATGAAGAAGAAGACCTTTCTCTTTCACACAATCTACGTACGCGCAAGAGAGACCTCGACTAGCTCCTGATCGGCCATTTAAATCCCTCGAATCGCACCTGCTCACCGCCGAAATTTCGAGACTCAAAACACCTGTTGGTCAGCTCGCATTCGAGGAAAACTGGGCCAAATATTTCCTGTTATTCATAATAAATAGAATGGATAAGTGTGGCGTACCTTACAGTGTTGGTCGACGTCGTGTTCCCGGTCAAACCAGTATAACCCGTGTGACTGGATGGCGCACGGGTCTCTCTCGCTTCCACCGTCTTCTCCATTGTGGCTTAAACCAGTTGGCGAACCCGCTCTGACCTTGTCCTACGAGCCAATTACTTTCACTCGAGCTGTAGCCGCCCGTTTTGTGTCCGACTGGCACAGTCTCGGCAGTGAGCCCGTCCTATGCGCACGGTTGTGTCACCCCGTGCGGCGTGGGTCGTGTCGGGAGGGCGAGGCGGTGAGCGCGCGGGGAGAGGGGGAGAGGCGCAGCCGCCGATACATGCGCTCGCAGACGAACTGAGCGGGCGGCGTGACCGCGGGGCTCTGGCATTGTGCTTTGCCGTCGATATCGTCGGCCTGGCCCCCGCTAGCAGCCCGAGCTAGGTAAGAATGGTTGGCAGGCAGAGGGAGGCAGCGATGCGTAGCGAGCTGCACCATGGAGGAGCCATCCTCGTACCGCGGTCCAGCATCAGCAGTAGTCGCACACACACCCCCTCCCCTGCATGCTAGCACATCGCGGCGTGTTGTCGCACCCCCGCTATTGTCTCTCGCGCCGTGAGGTCGGTGGTGCGGGCGACAGCAGATCAGACCGTAATTAATGGCCCCCTCTCTCTCTCTCTCTCTCTCCGTCGCTATTGTCGTGTCAACGCCGCTCCCTGGAGGCGGAGAGCTGGGGAAGGAGAGAGAGAGAGAGAGAAGGACAGTTTAGATTGTCGCCGCTGTCCGTTGTCGCAGCGACAACAATCGGTGACAATTCTAGCCTCGCGTCCTCTCTGATGGGATGACAATACCGCATCGTCAATGTGGACGCTGGCTGATGCTTGTGTGTGGTAAGCGATGCCTGGTGCTTGTTGATGTGTGTGTGTGTGTACTCACGCACCCTGCGTCACCCCCGTACGCTACCCGCCGTCTCGCAGCAACGAGGTGGTGTGTTTGCTCTCACGGGTAATCCGCCCTCCTCCCCCCTCCCCTTCCCCGCGCAGCAGCAGCAGTAGCTAGTGTCAACAGCAGCCGACGAGGATTACACTTACACTGGGGCAGACATGAATAATCCTGGCCATCCGGTCGGCGACTGTGTGCGCGCATTGTGTTTGTGTGAAAACACAGGGCGAGCAATAATTACTAATGTGCATGTGCGTGCGCGCGTGCGTGTAAGGGAGGTGCGTGCATGCAGATAGAGGTGCGTGCGCGCGGGCGTGTAGGGAAAGGTGCGTGTTCGCGCGCGTGTAGGGGAAGGTGCGTGCGCGCGTATTTCGGAAGAGGGAATGCGTGTGTCAGTGAGCGGCGTGTTCGTGCACGCGCGCGTGTATGTGGTAGAGATGGAGAAGGCGGTGCGTCACGTGTCACATCATGCGAACAAGAGAACATCGAGATGAGGCTGCGATTTCAATGTGCAAATATTTTAATTTTACCGAGGCGGGTTTTTTTTCTCTCGGCGGATAAAATTCGAGTGACGGTCGTTACTGCTGAAATTAAAATGAGTTGGGGAAAGTTTTTATGAGAGCGAGAGAGAGCGCGAGAGAGAGGGAGGAGAGAGAGGGAAAGAGCGAGAGAGAGGGGGAAAGAGAGGGAGAAAGAGAGAGAGAGAGAGAGAAAGAGATAAGGGGGAGGAAGATTGTTGATGGACGCGCACAAATGTTCGTTTGCGCAGTGATTTAAAATTTAACGAGTCCCATAATTTCACCTCACTGCTTGTAGCCGTTTCCGTAGTTACTCATTCTAGAGCGTGTACTAGCACGCACGCGCAGACAAATGTGCACGCACGCGTAGGAATTAACGCACGTACGCACGCACACGCGCGCGCACGCACATACAGACACACGCATGGTC
>NW_014577905.1:39152-40952 GCF_000485595.1 Priapulus caudatus | reverse complement strand
TATATATATACATATTATATAGAAAGCTCGGGCCTGACGGGAGCAATAGGCATATACCTCGTCAACATGACGACAGGACCATATGACCAGGCTCCTCTCGTCAAAGACAATAATTCATCTTCAGACCAAGCGACTATATGTTTACTGAAGTGCTCGAGCGCTCGACAAGTCATCCACGGACGTGTGGACAGGGCTATTATATATGTCAGCGAGGTGCCATCGCTCATGGCAAATGATATACTGACATGTCAACGGGGTTGTGTGTCGTACCTATATCACTAACATAGAAATAAAACGTTTAGTCTTTTTAAAGAAACGCAGAAAACTAGAAAATCATTGCACGAAGATTTATTTTTTATGAATGAACTGGTGCGTTTGATGTCCTTCATTTACTTTAGCCAAAGTCAACCATGCTGAAGCGAATACGTAAACAAGCAAATCAATCTGAGTGCAATTTTGTTTCATGCACACATGCACGCATATAACATTTCGCACGTACGACAGATATACCACATACGCACTATACGCGTATTATTACATTCGCCATTATATTTATTATATGTATTTATCTATCTACTGGTTGACTAGCGCTAGTTACTAGATGTATCCGTGCCATTATCAGGTCATTGAACACATTAATGTAATTTTAAAGCCGTATCGGATGTTTACCACACCTTGCTGCGCACGCTCACCTTGACTCTGTGGTCGCGCACCCGGACGCCCCCTGGCGACCGCGAGGCGTAATCGCCAGATCACGTGGGAAGAGGAGCGGCGCGCACCTATGTATACATCCGGGACATCGCGACCCGCGACATCCGGGACACGGCGTACGTGGGCCATGACGCAGCCTTCGCCCCCCCCCTCCCGACCGTAGCGTATTCCGCCATGTATCGCGCGGCGTCTGCTACTGTTTCCATGCGGTTCGCGTGATGACACTATGTGCATGCGCCGCGAATACAAGGGGATGCCGACTCCCCACTGCTGCAGGAGCAGCAACAGTCGTAGTAGTAGTAGTAGTAGTAGTAGTAGTAGTAGTAGTAGCAGCAGCAGCAGCAGCAGCAGCAGCAACAACAGCAACAGTCGTCGTAGTAATACCAGCAGCAGCAGTAGCGGTAGCAACAACAATAGTAGTAGTAGTAGTAGTAGTAGTAGTAGTAGTAGTAGTAGTAGTAGTAGTAGTAGTAATAATAGTAGTAGTAGTAGTAGTAGTAGTAGTAGTAGTAGTAGTAGTAGTAGTAGTAGTAGTAATAGTAGTAGTAGTAGTAGCAGTAGCAGCAGTAGCAGCAGTAACAGCAATAAGTAACACCAGTAGCAGCAGTAGCAGCAGTAGCAGCAGTAAGTAACAGCAGTAGCAGCAGTAGCAGCAATAAGTAGCAGCAGTAGCAGCAGTAGCAGCAGTAGTAGCAATAAGTACCAGCAGTAGCAGCAGTAGCAGCAGTAGCTGCATTCATATACACTCCACTTGTTTGTTCTGTTCCGCGCCAGCGGAGCGCGAGAGGGGATAACGATAGTGATCATGTAGAAACACAGAGAGAGAGGGGGAGGGAGGGGGAGAAAGAGCGAGCGATGCACACACACACACAGACATACAGAAAGAGAGAGAGAGCGACAGGGGAAGAGAGCGAGGAGGGGAAAAAGAGAAGGAGAGAAAGAGAGGTAGAGGGAGAGGTAGAGGGAGAGGGAAAGAGAGAAAGATAGAAGAAGAGAAAGAGAGGGAGGGAAGAGGGAGAGAGTAAGAGAGAGAGAGAGGCGAGAAGGAGCGAACGAGCGAGAGAGGGGAGAAGGAGCGAACGAGCGAGA
>NW_014577905.1:30447-32751 GCF_000485595.1 Priapulus caudatus | reverse complement strand
GTGTGTGTGTGTGTGTGTGTGTGTGTGTGTGTGTGGGTGGGTGGGTGTGATCGCGCCAGTGCGTGTGTGGCGGCCACTTATCGTGCGACCACATGTCGTTAAGCGCCATCTATGCATAATAATAGCTACTTCACCGCTGCCATCGCTACTTCCCCCGGGGGCAGGCTGGCTTTCCGACCACATAGATGAACGCTAGCGGAATCCTACCCATATTTAATACATCCAAGCTCTGTCTCGGCCGGCCAGCCGCCTAAAAACATTCGATTCTGCACCAGTTCCTACGCAAGCACTTCGTGCTTAAAAAGTATACATTTCATTTTAAATAAAACCGTTTAAAAAATCAAGGCAAGGTAAGGCAAGGAAAGGCCAGGCAAGGAAAGGCCAGGCAAGGTAAGGCAAGGAAAGGCAAGGCAAAGCAATGTAAGGCAAGGCCGGGCAAGGCAAGGCAAGGCGAGGCAAGGCAAGGCGAGGCAAGGCAAGGCAAAGCAAGGCAAAGCAAGGTAAGTCAAGGCGAGGCAAGGCAAGGCAAGTCAAGGTAAGGCAAGGCAAGGCAAGGCAAGGCAAGGCAAGGCAAGGCAAGGCAAGGCAAGGCAAGGCAAGGCAAGGCAAGGTAAGGCAAGACAAGACAAGACAAGACAAGGGAAGGCACGGCAAGAGAGTCAGTGTCTTTCTACGGCGGCAGGGAGAGAGGGAGGCAGCGTATACATTTCTACAGCGCGGTGGGGGAAGTCTCTATTTAGACTAACAGACAAGTTTATCCATATAAACTAGGAGAGTCTTCTTCCGTGATTAAAAGAAATCTGATCATCTAATAGATTTCCCGTACAAATTCGATGAAAGTAAGACAATTAAATATCACTTGCACTAGGGTTCTGCTACTATACGGCGTTCATAAAAATTCCTCCTAGGTTTCTGTCGGATCTCCACTCAGCCCACAATCTCTGAAGACTCCGATACTTTGTGTATTATGTGCTGGTGGCGCCACCTCTAGGCGTTTGTTTGCATTAAAGCGTGCGTCTCTGGCGGTTATTTCTGTCGGTTCTGAAGTCCTGCGAGGATGCATGTACGAAGCGGTTCGCAGTTTTCGGCTTCCGGTCCTCCACTGACATGTCGCAGCTTTGTCGTCCTTCCACTGGCAGGTGTCGCCGCGTGCAGGCTCTCGTTCTTGACACCTATTTCTGTTGGTTGCTATTTTTCCCGAAGCGGCTATAAGTTTTACGAAATCGCTTATTTTATGAGAAACACTGAATTAGATGACAGTAAATGAAGAATGTTGAATTGTTAGAACCGTGATTTAAACAGAGACTGCTGATTTTACGCCTTACGCACGATACCAGCCTGTTCCGCCGAACTGCAGAAACAGTAGAACTGTAGAACTTAGTATCTGTAGAATCGCCGCGAATCTGTAGAATTTCCAAAATGTTACCAACATTTGCGAATAGATGGCGCTGCGACACCGGTGCTTCCAAGAAGCGAGGCTGACTGTAACGATTGTCTGCTAGGTCGCGTGTCATTATGCCAATTACCATCATTATTAACCCGGTGTTCATGCACAGCGAAGATGTAATACAGTGAAGTTCGTATAGCGCCGTCGCTTATTTACTATAATCAATACGCGAGAGTGACGGTAGAGACGCATGATTGATTTTTCATGAAATCTGGATGATCGATCGTCGGTTGTCGCGCTCGGCGAAGCGTGAGTGAAATATACGCGCGCGCGGAACATTCCAAAAGCTCATCTAACTCCCGCTCGCACGCGAAGAGCGGAAATCGTTCCGCGAGCGCCGCGAGGGATGGATGGGAAGCGTGACACGGGAGCCGGATGGGAACTACAGGAACCGGATGGGAACTACCGGAACCGGATGGGAACTACAGAAACCGGAAGCCGGCGTTATCTTGACGGAACACCACGGTAGAGGTCCTCTAAAGACGTCTCCTTGACTTTTGAATTTCAATTGCGTTTCAATAACTTTAAAGTGTTAATTATTAAAGTTTATGAAATTAAGCGAAAGCGCGGCGAGCTAACGAGTAAAGAGACGTAGAGCAGGTGAAACTTGCTGCATGGTCCCGCTCACCGCGGTGCGGGCACGTACCTGAAGCTCCCTACAGGAACGCTTTGTGACAACTACGATGAAGCATCTAAGCTCAGTTGTAGTCTCTCAATGTTTGACCCCCTCCCCAAACGTTAGTTCGTATAGACGCAGCGTTACCCACACACGCATCTTCATGCAATGTTGCCCGCCTTTATTATAATCCTTTCATTTTATTTATCTTAATTATTATTTTATAATAACATTAATAAAT
>NW_014577905.1:24841-27723 GCF_000485595.1 Priapulus caudatus | reverse complement strand
CAGCAGCAGGCTGCTGCTGCTGCTGCTGCTGCTGCAGCAGCAGCCGTAGTAGTAGTAGCAGCAGCAGTAGCAGCAGCACAGCAGCAGCAGTAGCAGCAGCAGCAGTAGCAGCAGCGCAGCAGCAGCCAGCAGCAGCAGCAGTAGCAGCAGCAGCAGTAGCAGCAGCAGCAGCAGCAGCAGTAGTAGTAGCAGCAGCAGTAGCAGCTCGCCTATACCTGCTAGTTACATATACATGTACATATACATACACGCGCCCACACACGCACGCACACACGCACACGCACACGCACACGCACACATACATACGTGAATATACATATATTCATACGTGTATATATACATATATGTACACACATATATATAGCTTCGAATACATTAAGATATTATCATGGAATAACCGACGTTCTTTCTAAGAAATAAAAAACATGCCACATTGTTTGTGAGAAAGAGATGGGGGGGGAGGGACGATGGGGAGAGGGGGCCGGTACAGGATACGCGAAAAAATACAAACAACTCGTCTGTGTGCGCGCGTGAACGCGTGGCTGCGCGTGTTTGTACGTGTGCGTGCGTGCGTGCGTGTGCGCGCGTGCTATTCCCGCTGTACGTGCTTTTTCCACTCCACACCTGATGACCGTCGAAGCTGTTAACCTGTGCGACGCGCGCGCCACCTACTGTAGGGACCGACAAGATATCGACGTAATGTCATTTCACGGGTCCCTGCGTGCATGCGGTGCAGTATTATTACAGACGCGCACTAGCTGATGATTCCCCGCCAGCTACCCGTAACACTACACTGCCGCGAAAGGCTGAGGCCTGTGTGTGGGGAAGGGACGCTGCTATCGCGGTGGCGACCGCGTGGGGGCGCTGCCATCGCGGTGAGGACCGCGTGGGGGCGCTGCCATCGCCGGACAACCGCGAAGGATTACTGGTATCGCGATGGACGCCGCCTGGGGGCGCTGAGATCGGCGAGGCAGAGTCGCATGTATTGCGGGAAGGTGAACTCTGGAACGGGAAATGAGAGAAGGAGGCGGAGTGGAGGGAAGAGGAGGAGAGGTTAGCTTCTATAATAGAGAGACAATACGGCTAACAAAAGGAGATCACCAATAAAGCATCGTCATATCCGACCCCACAGAGTATCGGCTCCATGGGCGAGCGGTAAAAGACGCGTGCCTAGTCCTACGAAGATGAGGTAATAATGGAGAAGTAGTTTTCATTTTGCAGGAGTTGAAGGGAGAACATTTAGAGGTCGATAATCAGCGGGTGATAGCGGCGTTATGATATACTGCTAGACACAAGATCAAGGTGGGCGTGACAAACGAACTCTTGGCACAGTGATCTGACAGCGCGCACACACACACACACACACACACACACACACACACACACACACACACACACACACACACACACACACCACCACACCCACACACACATATATATATATATATATATGGATATTATGTTGAATAGCCGTCGGCACTGTGTCGTGTACGCGGCATGAGGAGTGGATCTATGGAGATGATGCAGATGATCTATGCAGTGCTTACCGTGGCGTGAGGTGGAGGTGGGCGTGGGGGGTCGGTGTCCGTGTGTGGCTGGGTAATGCGAGGCACCTCATTTCTTGTGCGTGCGTGCGTGCGTGCTTGCGTGCGTGCTTGCGTGCGTGCGTGCGTGCGTGCGTGCGTGCGTGCGTGCGTGCCGGTTAGTAACAAGTGTGCAGCGCAAGGCATCGAATAGCGTATCTGCAAATGCTCTTACTACGCTCCGAGTAGTATCACTAGTAAACACTAGCACTGCTCGGCCCCCGGCTGTGGCCACGTGATGCACGCACGGCGTAACTACGCAACAATCGTAACTACGGAGCAAGCGCGTGACGTACTAGATTAGTGTGTGCTCGTACACGGGGAAAGGCGGTGTGTGTGCGCGGTAGGCGGAGAGATGGGGCACGGGCGCGGGTATTACGAAAAGCTGGCGATATATACATATTCAGATGATACCCAGTGTGGGCTAACACCCAGCGAACACGCTGCACACGGTCTCTGTATTACTTCTAACACACACACAGCACGCCCTATTTAGTTATAGAATTCTAAAAAGGGGGAGGGGGTTGTGCTAGAATTCGGACATACGCGCACCGGTATTAACTGACATAGTATATGTATATATATATATATATATATATATATATATACGCGAATAATATTATATACGCATGACAGGCAGTAACGAACGCACGTAATGTGTAGGTGCAGAGAACCTGTAATGGTGAACGTACACAAACAAGATATGTCTAAAGTACCAGAACAACGCGAGCCGAGCAACAAGGCGGACCCGCATACAACATCGCGGTTCCGCACATCGTCTGCTACCTGCGGCTGTATGTACACCTATATACGTGACGTCACCGACCGAGCCCCCCCTGTCTGTACAATTCACCTATAAACTGGCACGAATGTATGTGTATTCTCACATAGGGCAAGGTCTGCATAGCTTGTGATACACAAGATCAGCTCACCTCATGTGCAGTGGCGTGATAACATAAACTCATAGAGAAGCTGATGCACAGCGACTATAGGTAAACGGTGGGGGCATCGTTCTACTGTTTCGGGGTTTCGGGTCGTCGTGTGTCGCGTGGGTGACCGTAGATTGTCACCGTAATCTTCTTAGATGTGAATTAAACGACGGAAAGTCACGTAGGCATGAATACTGGTTGTCTGTCTCTCTCTCTCACTCTGGCGCTCTTTCACTCTGACGCTCTTTCTCTCACTCGCTCTCTCTTTCTCTCTCTCTCTCTCTCTCTCTCTCTCTCTCTCTCTCTCTCTCTCTCTCTCTCTCTCTCTCTCTCTCTCTCTCTCTCTCTCTCTCTCTCTCTCTCTCTCTCT
>NW_014577905.1:21203-23808 GCF_000485595.1 Priapulus caudatus | reverse complement strand
CTCTCTCTCTCTCTCTCTCTCTCTCTCTCTCTCTCTCTCTCTCTCTCTCTCTCTCTCTCTCTCTCTCTCTCTCTCTCTCTCTCTCTCTCTCTCTCTCTCTCTCTCTCTCTCTCTCTCGCTCTCCAACACGCGACTCCACACGTTGCCGCCGCCGCACGCATCTACGCATAATACTACCCAGCAGATATCACTCATGACGTCACGGCACCGTAATCGTATCCTCGGCCGTGAAAGGCGAAACAGCAGAAGCAACACAGGAATTGATGACGTGCAACGTGCGTCACTGACGTCACTGACGTTACGCACGTCGACCTCGATGGAATGTCACCGCTGGGGAAGGTCAACAACGTCGACCTCGACGGAAGGTCATCGCCTGACGTCATCCAGGTCAATCCCGACGGAAGGTCACCGCCTGACGTCATCCAGGTCAATCCCGACGGAAGGTCACCGCCTGACGTCATCCAGGTCATTCCCGACGGAAGGTCATCATTTGACGTCATCCAGGTCAACCCCGATAGAAGGTCATCGCCTGACGTCATCCAGGTCAACCCCGACGGAAGGTCACTGAGTGTGAACAATAGGGTGTCGGTATCGTCGAGTGGTGATCCGGGTCGGTTGGTCCGGGACAGGCAGGTCGTCACGTGGCCTATTCTCGCGGGAAGCCATCGAGGAGTCTCGGCGATCGAGGGGTCAGATGACGTCACAAATCGACGACGTCTCCGCTCTCTCAGCTCATCATCATCGTCATCATCGTCGTCGTCGTCATCATCATCATCGTCATCACAATCAGCGGCGAAGCGCCGCGAGAGACACACGCGCAGACGACAGCTCGGCCGTCAGGTGGCGTTCTTGTTCGTAGCGGCGGCGTCGGCGTCGGACGCCGGATGCGAGCGCCCCCTACAAGCGTTCGGGCGCCGTCTTTTTCTCTTTTAAGCTGTCTAAGAGTCGCTTGTAGGTGGGCGAGGCTAGGAACCTCGGATAGGAGTCACGCTTCATGAGCGTGTAGATCTGTGCCTGCGCCTCGTCAAAAGTCCGAGCGTTAGGATCGACCATGTTCTGATTCACAATCTCGCGCACTCGGGCGTCTAAACTCACCTGCGGGTGCGAGAGAGAGAAACGAGAAAGAAATAACGATAGAATGAAGAGCAGAATGCGTAGCGTTAGGTGTATATACGCGTGTTGTGTGTGTGTGTGTGTGTGTGTGTGTGTGTGTGTGTGTGTGTGCGCGTGGGTGTGTGTGTGTGTGCGCGCGCGTGGGGCGGGGGCGATGGACCACCAGTGGAGCCTGTATAGGGCGGGCGAGGAAACGGTGGGTGGATGTGCGGCAGCGATGAGGGAGTGAGAGAATACGTATGGACGGGAGAGGTTTGGACGGGGAAGGGGTGAGCGGGGGTGGGGAAGCGAAGAAAGGACTGACTGATCGACATAGAAAGGGTGGCAGAATGTATTGGCTGGGGGCAACTATTGTTTTACTGTGTTATTTATTTTATTGTTCTCTCGCAAGGTGGGGTGCGACGCCACACAGTAAACATATCTCTACAGTGTCTCTGATTCGATTTTAAAAGCGGTGCGAAGAGTCATGCGTGAGTCGGCGCGGTCTGTTAGTGCGGCTGATTGCTTTATGATTAACAGCACTAATTATCCGCTTCTCATACCACCAGTCTGCCACGCACGCACGCACAGACGCACGCGCGCACGCGCGCACGCTCGCACAAACACACGCACGCACACACACTCTCACAAACATACACACCCGCACACACACACACGCACACAAACGCACAGGCGCACGCACGCACAGACACACGCACGCTCGCATATATGCACTCACGCACAAAAACACGCACGCACTCACGAACGTACATACACACGCACTCACGGATGCACGCACGCACGTACGGGCGCACGGACGCATATATGCACTAACGCAGAGACGCACGCACGCATCCGTGTGCGGGCACACGCACGCACGCATCCACAGATGCACGCGCAGAATCACGCACGCAAAGATGCACGAACGCATGCACGTACGTACATATGCACGCACGCACAGACGCACGCACGCACGCGCGCACGCTTGCACGCTTGCACAAACACACACACAAACACACACTCTCACAAACATACACACACGCACACACACACGCGCACACAAACGCACAGGCGCACGCACGCACAGACGCACGCACGCTCGCATAATTATATGCACTCACGCACAGAAATACACACGCACTCACGGATGCACGCACGCACGTACGGGCGCACGGACGCGTGTATGCACTCACGCACAGACGCACGCACGCACGCATGCACGTACGCACGCACGCATCCACAGATGCACGCGCAGAATCACGCACGCACAGATGCACGAACGCATGCACAGACGCACGTTCGCACCCGCGCGCGGACGCACGCTCGCACGCTCGCATGGACACACGCACGCCCGCGCGCATCCAGTCACGCACATATACACGCACGCACAGCCAAACTCACGCACAGCTGCACGCACTCACGGGTGGTGGACAGAGCGGAGTAATGAAGTGTTCGTATATGAGGTCGGAGCGAGCGGCTGTGATCAGGGCAAGAATTCGATGCTAGTTGTTGT
>NW_014577905.1:17191-21193 GCF_000485595.1 Priapulus caudatus | reverse complement strand
GTGTGTGTGTGTGTGTGTGTGTGTGTGTGTGTGTGTGTGTGTGTGTGTGTGTGTGCGTGCGTGCGTGCGTGTATGCATATTTGATACGCTCAATTAAAACGATAGGATTTATCGATCGCGCTCTTGTCTTGTTATTCCGCAAGACCAGCACTACTGTATCGCATAATGCCTCTATCTACGCCTAGCTCATTACGAGAAATCCGCTATCACGAGTCTGTTTAAAACCCCTTAGAACTTTATATTCTTCGACAATATTTGGATCTTCCTATCGAACGGGATTCCGGAATATATTCTCCGCTGACGTGAATTTACATTTGTGTCGGAAACTTCGCGAGCGCGCAAAGCCGCAAAATTTACCATTTTAGTTATAGTTAGGAATTTTAAATATTTGAAATACGTTATAACGGTAACAGTGTTTCTTACGGAAATGATTTTTTCCGGCGCCGTTTCGGGGGGTAGACTTACCTCTCTGGGCGACAATATTGATATAAAATCTTCGTAAATTAGCCTAGCCTTCTCCTCCACTAGCTCCGGATTGACTTCCTTTTTCAAATCCTCGCAGGCAGCCCAGAAGAGTATGTTCTCTTCGCTGTACTCCATCTTTAAGAACTCCCTGAATACCTTACGTCCGCCTGCAAAACAATAGAGCAGCTGTCACGCACGGGGGGTCGCAGCGCGGGCTAATACTTGTTTCTAAGGTAATCGCTTATTTATATAATTATGAAACGTACGCGAAACGCTACAATGAAAACAGGAGCGTGGTACGCGCACACGCACGGCACACGCGTGCGCGGGTCGGGTCCCGCCTCCGCATGCTTGGCTAGACGGCAAAGCGGAAACTGCTGATCCCGAGTAGAACATCAGGGAACCAGGCAGCGCGTGGGCGATCTTTCCACATTCCATCCCGCTAGGATAGCTTCCCTCTCCCTGGCTACTACCCTCTCACTTCTCTCCCTAATTAATACCGCCCTCCCCTCTTCCTCATGGCTAGGCCCCTCTTTCTGGGCTACCAGCTTCTCATTTCCCCCTCCCCCGCGGGCAGTATATCTACACGGGCACACCTCGTACAGCCCTCATTCATATTTCTGAAGGGTCAAGCCTTGATGATCAGTATACAAAACCGACTCCGCCTCTTAAGTCTTGCACGAGTCCGCCCACCCATCTAGTGTAGTTTATCACACGTGCCACTTAAGACTTCGCTGACTGTCATTGTGGTACTAGCCAGAGATGGATAATACCTCCTGTGCATCAACAGCCGTTCGCTCTAAAGACGCGTGCGTTGGTGGGGGATGGAGAAGCATGCTGGGAGAGGGGGAGGGGAATTGACAAGATAGCGTGAAGTCTAGCCTAATGGAATATCGCTTATCCGAATGAATTTAATTCGAATTGCGACGACGATCTCGTTAAATGTGTAGTACAGCTCCGCTTCGCAAGAGAGCGAGAGTATTGTTTTACTAAGGCTTCTCTTCCTCTCTCCCTCTCTCTCTCTCTCTCTCTCTCTCTCTCTCTCTCTCTCTCTTAACGTGTGTCCCCATCTCGCGCGTCCTCCTATCTCTAGATCTCTCTCTCTCTCTCGCTCTCTCTCTCTCTCTCTCTCTACTTTTCGCGCCGCGCGCTCTCTTCTTCTCTCTCTCTCATCTCTCTCTCTCCATATATTTATTATATATATATATATTATATTTATATCTGATGGTCTCCTCTCTCTCCCTCTCTCTCTTTCTTCCGGTTCACCGCTCATGTTATCTCTCTCCTGTTCTCTTACTCAATTCCTTTCTCTCACTAGCTCTCATTCTCCTTCTACACAGCTCTCTCTTCTCTTCTCTCTTCTCTCTCTCTCTCTCTCTCTCTCTCTCTTTCTACCTCTTCCTCACGCCCTCTCCCGCTCCCCTTCTCTTTCTCTCTTTCTACTTACCCTCTCGCTCTATCTCCCCCGGCTTTTCCGGGCCCCTCCCGCTATGCACTACAATACTTCTGCTCTCTCTCCCTCCGTCTCGCTCGCCTCTTTCGCTCCTCCTCTCTCACTGCCTCTTTCCATCTCCCCCCTCTCACCTCTACTCTTTCGTCCCCTCTCTCACTCCTCTCAGCAATCTCCACCTCTCCTCTCTGTTTCGTCACCCATCTCATCTCAACTGCCCTACTCTCCATCTCCCCTCTCGCCCATCTCTCTCTCCTTTCGCCCTACTCTCCTCTCTCTCTCAAGTGTGCCTCCTCTCCATCTCCCCCTATCGCGCTCGCTCTCTCTACCCCGTCTTCTCTACCAAGTATCGATTTTCTACTGGGAGCAAAAGTCAGTTGCCGTGGCATCAGTAGGGCGCTTGCTTATTCGCCTTCAGCAAGACATGGAATCATTGGTTTATATTCTGACACGCAACAAATAGGCAATCTTCTAAATGCAGCACTCTCTCTCTCTCTCTTTCTCTCTCTCTCTCTCTCTTTCTTCTCTCTCTTCTTCCCTCTCGTCTCTCTCTCTCTCTCTCTCTCTCTCTCTTCCTTTCTCTCTCTCTTCCTCCTCTCTCTCGTTTCTCTCACCCCTTCTCTCTCTCTTCTCTCTCCTGCCTCTCTCCCTCTCTCCCCTCTCTCTCTCCTCTCTCTCCCTATCCTCTCTCTCCTCGCTACTCCCTCCCTCTCGTCTTCCTCACCTCTCTCTCTCACTCTCTTTTCTTTTTTTCCCCTTCCTTCCCCCCTTTTTTTTCCCCCTCTCCCTACTCCCTCCCCGTCTTTCTCTTTCACTCTCTCTCTCTCCTTCTCTCTCCTCCCTCTCTCTCTCTCTCTATCGCCCTCCCTCTCTCTCTCTCTCTCTATTCTCCTCCCTCTCGCTCGCGCACGCGGATTCCCCTGGTGGTCACACCGCTGTTGTATCTTACGCTTTTTCGAGAGCCTTTTGAGCGTTCAGCATCGCTTTCCTGACTGCTCTTCACTAATCGATCTGAATATATTACAGCTATAATCTGGCGTGGCCACATAGCCTGCCCCAGCTATATATATATATATATATATATATATCATATATATATATATATGATATATATATATATTATCGTGTGCGTTGTATGTATGTATGTATCTGTGGTGTGTGTGCTGTGTGTGTGTGGTGTGTGGTGTGTGTGTGGCGTGCGTGCGTGCGTAGTGTGTTGTATGTAGTGTCGTGTGTGTTTTGAGCGCGTGTGTGTGTGTGTGTGTGTGTGTGTGTGTGTGGTGTGTGTGTGTGTGTGTGTGTTGTGGTGCTGGTGTGTGGTGCGCGTGTGTCACGTGGCGGCGTTGGCGCTGTGCGTACGCGTGCCATATATTTAGACAGAGAGTGTTGCTTACTTGGACTCTTCATGAGTTTGTCGAATCCGTCACTCCATGAGATGATCTCCTCCGGGTTGGGACTGCAAGGTCAAAAAACACACAGATTTAATAACACGTTATAGTAAGCAGGTAGCAAGGTCCCGGCTAGTAAGGTGCAATAAAGACTATAATAAAAACATAGTGCTGTTATTGATATATCGACATTTCTAGCTTTAGGAAATGGCAACATGTTAGCTGTTTGTAACCGCCTTGAGCAGTAACTGTTGTAATAACGCACACAGAGTTGAAATGCATATTTGATAGATAAATAAACACTGTTTGCCAGACAGACAGTTTTCCATATATACAGAATAAGTGAATAAATATATTATATTTTATATAGATATAGGTGTTACAAGCCCGATATTCACACGCGCACATGTTTCCACATAACCATGCGCGGTGTCTTTTCCAGACCGCCTTTTTCCCCGTGTCAATAATGACTCGCCCCTTCTCCCTCGCGTCTCTGATAACTCCACTTTCCTCCTCGGAGTCTCTTCTGATAAGTCCCCTTCTTTCTTTATCGTCTGTCATAACTCTCCCCTCCTCCCTCCTCCCCCTCCCCGTATGTTTGATAACTCTCCCCTCCTCCCCCTCCCCGTATGTTTGATAACTCTCCCCTCCTCCCCCCTCCCCGTATGTTTGATAACTCTCCCTTCCTCTCCTCCCCGT
>NW_014577905.1:13326-16679 GCF_000485595.1 Priapulus caudatus | reverse complement strand
CTCTTCCCCGTATGTTTGATAACTCTCCCCTCCTCCCCCTCCCCGTATGTTTGATAACTCTCCCCTCCTCCCCCTCCCCGTATGTTTGATAACTTCAACCAGCGCTCGAAATTAATTAGCCACCATCTCCCCGGAGACCGGTCGCGCTGTATCCCCCGCTGTTGTTTGTTTTGTACGCGCTGCGCCGCGAGCGGAAGCACCGTTATCGGCGGCGGCCGGTTTTAGACACCGCGAAAGCAACACCGGCCTGGTGACGTCAGCGATGACGCAGGTGTGTCGCGGCGAAAGAATGCAATGTTCGCAGTAATGATCGAGCTATCACAAGACAGTCGCAGCTCTCGCGAGCGGTAAACTCTTTCGATAGCAGGCAGGAGTAATAGAGAGGGTGTGGGAGAGATAGAGAGGGTGGGGGAGAAATAGAGAGGGTGGAAGAGATGGAGAGGATGGGGGAGCGACAGAGAGGGTGGGGGAGATATAGAGAGGGCGGGGAAGAGATAGAGAGGGTGGGGAGAGATGGGGAGGATGGGGGAGATGGAGAGGGTGGGAAGAGATGGATATTGTGGGGGAGATAGAGAGGGTGGGGAAGAGATATAGAAGCCGGAGGAAAGATAGAGAGGGTGGGGGAGATATAGAGAGGGCGGGGAAGAGATAGAGAGGGTGGGGGAAAGATAGCGAGGGTGGGGAGAGATAGAGAGGATGGGGGAGAGATAGAGAGGGTGGGAAAATGGAGAGGGTGGGGGAGCGACAGCGAGGGTGGGGGAGAGCTAGAGACGGTGGGGAAGATATAGAGAGGGTGGGGGATAGATAGAGAGAGTGGGGGGAGATAGAGAGGATGGGGGATAGATAGAGAGGGTGGGTGAAAGATAGAGAGGATAGGGAATTGACTGTTATTATTGCTACTACTTCAGCGGCTGCTGTTGCTGCTGTTGCTGCTGTTGCTGTTACTGTTGCTGCTGCCACTACTGGTGCTGCTGCTGCTGTTGCTGCTACTATTGCTGTGGCTGCAACTATTACTGTTGCTTCTGTTGCTGTTGTTGCTGTTGATGCTGCTGCTACCGCTGTTGTTGTTGTTGCGGTTGCTGCTGCTGTTGTTGTTGCTGCTGCCGATGATGATGACGATGACGATGATAATGGCGATAATCACCTGTAGTCCGTTTCTACATAAGCTCCCAGCGTATTTAGCATCGTTAAGCGCCAGCCGGCGATGCTAATTGCGAGCTGATGAGTAGATTGATTATATCAAGGCCCGACGCGTGTGGCCACACCACCGTCATCAGCATCCCCCAGGCTGCGTGCGTGCGTACATACGTGCGTGCACAGCATGGGTCCCGGTAGCTGCTGGCAGGTGAGAAATCATTCACACGTACACGCACGCGCACACCTATACACAGCCGCTGACGTCATCACGTGCAGGCGAACATGGAGCGTAATTGCGATTTTCGTTAATCGTGGATGGTGGAGGGGGAGGGGGTGGGGGTGGCGCTGGGAGGGAATCTACCCGTAGCATGATTGCATAGGCAGGGGGGAACGTGGAGGAGCCAATGTTGTAGGGAGGTGGGGGAGGGGGTGGTGGAAAGACGGAGGGGAGGTGGAAGGTGGGGAGGTGGGAATGTGGGTGGTTGGAGTGTTGCAAGGCGGGAGGAGGGGAGGTGGCAATGCGGGGAGGTGGGGGAGGTGTGGCGCGAGGTCGCGAGGTTCGGCGTGGGGAGATATCTGGTTGGTTTACGTCTTGCCGTGCAATCGTCCAATACCAGTGTACTAACCTCTGTGGTTATCTCAATTGCAAGTGACATCACTTCACTGTTCTTTTACAACTGACACCATTGTGTTGTACCGCCACGTTTGACATCATTCGTTTGTTTTGTTGCACCTGATACCATTGTATTGTGGTGGGACAACTGACATCACTCCATTGTTCGGTTACAATTGAGAGCATTCTATTGTACTAGTACAACTTACACCATTCCATTGTTATGTTACAACCAACACCATACTATTGTGCTAGAACAATTAGCGCCACGCCCACAGTTGCGATTTCCACGCTAAACCTCGCGATATTTCACCGTTAAACTTTCTGTAATTACACTGACACACCTTCTGCTATTACACTGTTACACCTTCTACTATTACACTGTTATACCTCCTGCTATTACACTGACACACCTCATGCTATTACACTGTTACACCTCCTGCTATTAAACTGTTATACTTCCTGCTATTACACTGTTACACCTTCTACTATTACACTGTTATACCTCCTGCTATTACACTGACACACCTCATGCTATTACACTGTTACACCTCCTGCTATTACACTGTTACACCTACTGCTATTACACTGTTATACCTCCTGCTATTATACTGTTACACCTCCTTCCATTACACTGTTATACCTTCTGCTATTATACTGTTACACCTCCTTCCATTACACTGTTATACCTTCTGCTATTATACTGTTACACCTCCTTCCATTATACTGTTACACCTCCTGCTATTACACTGTTACACCTCCTGCTATTAAACTGTTACACCTCATGCTATTACACTGTTACACCTTCCTGCTATTTACCTCCTGCTAGTACACTGTTATACCTCCTGCTATTACACTGTTACACCTCCTGCTATTACACTGTTACACCTTCTACTATTACACAGTTATACCTCCTGCTATTACACTGTTATACCTTCTGCTATTACACTGTTACNAGAGATTAACGCGGACTATATAAACACGGACTGCACTACGGGGAACCTAATATGTTATATACTGGAACACAACTTTTAAAGACTGACTCAGCTCGTACAAGGCCAGCTGTCCCTGGACCCTGGTAACATCATAACTATGATCTAGGTTTTAATAGCAGACTACCATCACCGGCAGCTCAGCAGCAGAATGTTTTGCTTTTTCGCGCACATCGTTTTGTGTTGCATCGTTGCGCAATTCCCTGTCAGCTGTCCTACCCGCACAGGCCGGGCCACCCCACCGAGTGCGGCCGGCCTGGACGCGACTGGGTGACCCGGGGGCGCGACGCCAGACGAGGCCCCCGCGGCACGCCTGGGCCGGCAGGCCCGTACCTGCGAGGCCGCGGCTACTCATAGGGCGCATGCCCTGATACCGCCGGGAAATGCAGGCTGCCCCGTCCCGACATATCGCGCTGGCGCACTACGAGCCCCGCGCGGCGGCTTCCTGGGCGTGTTGCACGGGCCGACGCGGGCGATGCAGGGCCGGAAGTAGTATATCCGTAAGGCGCCACCTACTGGGAATCATGTCGGCGATAACTCTGATGCGCGGAACCGAGCGAGTTTGAGAGCATCTATTGTCACTAGTACAACTCTACAGCCATCCACTTGTT
>NW_014577905.1:5826-8326 GCF_000485595.1 Priapulus caudatus | reverse complement strand
CATCCATGCTTATCTCATATACATGAGGCTGCCGGCAAGTGGAATCAGCTGCTACCGCCTTCGATGCGATGTTGATGATGCCGACGACGGTGATGATGATGCTATCGCTCGGAGCTCTCATCAGCTCTTATCAAGACGACCCCGGGGCCGACCCCCTCCCCTTTCCCCCGGGGCCGACTCCCTTGCCTTCCCCCCGGGACCGACTCCTTGTCTTCCCCCCGGGACCAACCCCTTTCCTTCTCCCCGGGACCAACCCCTTGATTTCCCCCCGGACAGACCCTCTCCCCTTCCCCCGAGCCAACCCCCTTCTCTTTCCCCAGGCCGACCCCCTCCCCTTCCCCCGGGCCGATCCCGTCCCCTTCCCCCGGGGCCAACCCGCTTTCCTTCCCCCGGGGCCGGCGCCTTTACCCCATCCACCAAGCCTCTCACAACGCCGGTGGCTCTCTTTACGCCACCGTTTCTTTCTTCCTCCCCTTACCCCTACCGTCTACCACATATATCTCTCGTTTGATCTACTGTCTCCCTTGCCCCTCTCTAACTTACTCTGTCTCTGTTCTCTATATCGTTTACCTCTCCCTTTCCCATCGCACCGTACTAACTGATCGCAGAGATTACACGTTTGGGTTGCGGGCAGTCTAGTCTCGCGTACGCGTTTTATGCAGCGTCGTCTTGCGCCCGTACGAACAGTCGGCGGCAGGGTGGCAGTCTCAATTTCGGCGTCACGGGCGGACTTTTTTAGGTTACGTATGATCTATTAAGGGAAGGCAATTCGGTGCATGACCGACGGGACGAAAACGAAGGCAAAGAGTCGCGAGGATGAAGCTGTCTGCAGTGCTCTCAGCATGCCACTGACGCGCGCAGTAACGTGTGCGTCGTGGGCGTGGGGAGAGGCGGCGGTGGGTGCCTGGCTGGGCGGGTGGGGTGCTGGTGGCGCGCTTGGTGCGGTGGCTACAGCAAGATGACGTGGCCAGGTGTGTAAGGGGTTTAGTGTGANTTCCAGCTTGCTCTTACATTCTCCCCAGCTTGCTCTTACATTCTCCCAGCTTCTCTTACATTCTCCCAACTTGCTCTTACATTCTCCCAGCTTCTCTTACATTCTCTCAGCTTGCTCTTACATTCTCCCAGCTTCTCTTACATTCTCCCAGCTTCTCTTACATTCTCCCAGCTTCTCTTACATTCTCCAAGCTTCTCTTACATTCTCCCAGCTTGCTCTTACATTCTCCCAGCTTCTCTTACATTCTCCCAGCTTCTCTTACATTCTCCCAGCTTCTCTTACATTCTCCCAGCTTCTCTTACATTCTCCAGCTTCTCTTACATTCGGCAAAGTAGACTTATTATGAACTTCTAATAACATTGCGTTGTCCTTCACTGCTATAAGTGTTCGTTAAGGTTTGTACCGTACCTGTTCTTTCTCTTCCACGTCCTTCTCTTACCACTGCCTCCTACCACCTCCTTCTCCTCCCACCTCCTCCTTCTCCTACCACTGTCTCCTTCTCCTCCCCCCACGACACAACGACCCACCCACCCTCACCTCACCCCCACCAGCAGTGGCAGCGAGTGTGTGTATGTGGTGTGTGTGTGTGGCGTATTGTGACTCGGTGTCGTGTGTGATTGTGTGTGTGTGTTGTGTGCTGTGTGCGTGTTGTGTGTGTGTGTTGCCGTGCGTGTTGCGTGCGTGTGTTCGTGCTTGTGGCTGGGTCTTTTAGTGTTGCTGTGTTGTGTGTGTGTGGGTGTGAGATGTGCTGTGTCGTCGCTCGCGTGATGATAGATGCGTGTTGTATGTATTTTGTCGTCAGGCGATGTCTGTCGTTGCCTGTGTGTGATCGATGGTTGTACAGTGTGTGTGTGTTATGGTGTGGTGTGCGTGGCGTGCGTGCGTGCGCGTGTGTTCACCGGTCGGCACGCGACGGACCGACGTTGTCATGTGTTCACCTTGAAGGCGTGTTTTATCAGCGTGATCTGACATTCATTCATTCATTCTTTCTCTCTATAATTGCCTGCAGTAGCATCATCATCATCATCATCATCATCGTCGTCATCATCATCATCATCATCCTCGCGGCTACCGTCCGTACGGCGGCATTCAGCATCTGCTGACGGACGGACGGCCCTCAGGGTCAAACCCATCCGCAACTTGTAAAAGTAATTGTGGATAAAATTATGATGACAGTAGAGACGGGACGTGCTAATGGAGACGGCCGCCGCCGCCGCCGCTGCCGCCGGCGTGCGGCTGCTGCATGGACAAGTAGCCGCCACCCCCCCCCGACCCCCGTCCGTCGATGGTCGGCGCGCACCGGATACGTGGCTGGTCGCAGACGACCGGTGTACGGCGCGTGAGTGTATGTGTGGGCGTGGAGGGAGATGTAGATGTGTGATCGCTACCTTATCTATATATAGATATATATCAAGATTCCATGATAGAAACGTCCATCTAATCTAGATTCTAGAATAGTATAGAATAGTCCATACTCTATTATAGACTCTTGACATATATATATAT
>NW_014577905.1:3885-4400 GCF_000485595.1 Priapulus caudatus | reverse complement strand
GAGAGAGGGAGAGAGAGAAAGAGAGAGAGGGAGAGAGAGGAGGGGGAGGAGGGGGAGAAGCAGGGAGCATGCAGGTAGATGACAATAGCTATCAGTGGTGTTTAACTCGCTATGCTGCTCCTGGTATGCAGTATGAATGCAGCAGCAGCAGCAGCAGCAGCAGCTAGCAGCAGCATTAGCAGTGCTACAATAGCCGGTGTTTTGGTCACTATGTTGCTCAGACCACATCAACGCTGCGTGTGTCCAAGATACCTCTCTGATCTATACACCGATACACAGCTCATCTGATAGCAGGAGACAAGCTACGCGGGGGTGAATAGGCGCACAGACACACATGCACACAGACACACATGCACACAGACACACATGCACACAGACACACATGCACACAGACACACATGCACACAGACACACATGCACACGGACACACATGCACACGGACACACATGCCACATGGACACACATGCACACAGACACACATGCACACCGACACACATGCACACAGACACACATGC
>NW_014577905.1:1643-2208 GCF_000485595.1 Priapulus caudatus | reverse complement strand
GGCAAGTAGAGAAACAAGGGCAAGTAGAGAAACATGGGGAAGTAGGGACACAGGGGTAAGTAGAGAAACAGGGGCAAGTAGAGAAACAGGGGCAAGTAGAGAAACAGGGGCAAGTAGGGAAACAGGGGCAAGTAGGGAAACAGGGGCAAGTAGAGAAACAGGGGCAAGTAGAGAAACAGGGGCAAGTAGGGAAACAGGGGCAAGTAGAGAAACAGGGGCAAGTAGAGAAACAGGGGCAAGTAGGGAAACAGGGGCAAGTAGAGAAACAAGGGCAAGTAGGGAAACAGGGGCAAGTAGGGAAACAGGGGCAAGTAGGAAAACAGGGGCTAGTAGAGAAACAAGGGCAAGTAGGGAAACAGGGGCAAGTAGAGAAACAGGGGTAAGTAGGGAAACAGGGGCAAGTAGGGAAACAGGGGTAAGTAGGGACACAGGGGCAAGTAGGGACACAGAGGCAAGTAGGGACACAGGGGTAAGTAGAGAAACCGGGGCAAGTAGGGAAACAGGGGCAAGTAGAGAAACAGGGGTAAGTAGGGAAACAGGGGCAAGTAGGGAAACAGGGACAAGT
>NW_014577905.1:0-839 GCF_000485595.1 Priapulus caudatus | reverse complement strand
ACAGGGGTAAGTAGGGAAACAGGGGCAAGTAGGGAAACAGGGGCAAGTAGGGAAACAGGGGCAAGTAGGGAAACAGGGGCAAGTAGAGAAACAGGGGCAAGTAGAGACACAGGGGTAAGTAGAGAAACAGGGGCAAGTAGAGACACAGGGGTAAGTAGAGAAACAGGGGTAAGTAGAGAAACAGGGGCAAGTAGAGAAACAGGGGCAAGTAGGGACACAGGGGCAAGTAGGGAAACAGGGGCAAGTAGGTAAACAGTGACAAGTAGAGAAACAGGGGTAAGTAGGGACACAGGGGCAAGTAGGGAAACAGGGGCAAGTAGGTAAACAGGGACAAGTAGAGAAACAGGGGTAAGTAGGGAACCAGGGGCAAGTAGGGAAACAGAGGCAAGTAGGGACACAGTGGCAAGTTGGGAAACAGGGGGAACTGGGACAAACGGAGACACACACACACAAAACACGAAACAGCAGCAGCGGCGACAACAACAACCACAACAACAACAACAACAACAACAACAACAACAACGAGCAAGGACAGATGTACGCTGTGTGCTCCTTCTCGCTAACAAACTACACGCACACGCACACGTGCACGCACGCACGCACGTACACGCGCATGCATGCACGCACACGCGCACGCACACGCACATACGCACGCGCCCGCACGCACACACACGCACACGCACACACACACGCACACACACACGCACACACACACACATGCACACATACACATTCGTTGATGCACGCACGCACGTACGCACGCACGCACGCACGCACACACACACACACACACACACACACACACACACACACACAAACATCACATTCGTACATGCACG
>NW_014577904.1:131480-143281 GCF_000485595.1 Priapulus caudatus | reverse complement strand
CCTCACACTATTCCCCAAATGCAATCACTAGAAACAACACGCCTCTTCGCTCCAAGTGATAAATAATAATAGAACGCCGCAGGTAATCACTATACACCACGCCCTTAGCATCCGAGTACACTAATGACTCGAGGGCGGATCTGCCATGGTTATTCCCAGGTAACGAGTCGGCTCTCATCCTTTCCGCAGCAAGTCCAGTTTTCGCCTAGCTCCTACACCCTATTCCAGCGATACAACTCGGCTCTGACCCTTTGAACCATATAGTCCTGTTATTGTCCAGCTCCGATCTGTCCGATCTTGCTTGTGATTCCCACTCGTAGTCCCGATATACTTCTCCTTTCTACCTTCGACCGACCTACCTTCACCCCGCCGAGCGCCTCCGCGAACACAACTCTAAGGTACGGAATTACTTGTATTCGATTACGCGACACGCGGCGCGAGTGTGACGACTTGGAAATATCTGTGTAGTTTCGTAGAGTTGTGTTTTATTTTGATTGCATGATGAGTATAGCTTAGTAAATCCCTGAGCGAGTAAGTGGGATTTAGGCTTAGAGGGATTTTACAAAAAGGGCGATCAAACTGAAGTGACAGAAAGTTACTGCTGCTGATAACACACTTGACACTATTTGTTACATTTTTCGACTTTACTTTACACTATATTATTGAAAATATTTGTGAGATTACAGATTTTTATCGCGTATATTCATCTTCTGCATGCGAATTTTTTTTATCTTCGCAAGATTTGTAATCATATTTGTTTATAACAGCGAGACTAATACAATTGAAACTATAGATATTACTGTTATATCAAAGGAAATAAACTAGTATAAACGCGTTGGCTACTTCTATAAATAGTTATAGACAATCCAACTGCATCGCAACCACACGATAGCGCGATTAATAAATTCTTACTATACGGACATATATAGGACCATACGGACTATACTTTAATGATCACGCATATCTTACAGCTAGCACAGCATGATGACCCTAACGCTAACAAATCTAAGAGAGAAACGACGCAGTCGCATCATAAACCCATAGACCAACTCAGAATTAATAGCCACGCTACACTCTGTGCTCGTGAAATGATACAGGAGATTTAAATGTCATCCGTAAATGCAGGTTGTCTCTATACAAGCGCTATGTAGTTATATTGAACTACCTCTGCAACTATGGTTGCAGCATATTCTTCTGTATAGAACAGCTAGTGGTGCACGGAAGATATGTGTAGCATATATGCCATGCAGATATATGCCAAGAAAATATGCGCCCGCCTAAACATAGCAAGTAATAACTTTCGTTCTGCTCTATGCCATTTATGGTCATGTTACATGACATAGACAGCTTGACCTTTAACAAACCGTATAACATACTCTGGCTCATTAGGAGCGAAACTAGGCGTATGCCCAATTATATGGACGTTTAGATAATGCTAAAGCTATTCTATAGATAGCGTATATGCTCTCCATCTCACTTGTTCTTTTCATTTCTACGTGTTAAATTATATCCGTGTTATTCTGTCGACTCGACATTCAGTCCTTTTGTCTGTCTGTCCGTCCGTCCCTTTCATTATTCTATTAGTCATCTATTAATAGGGTGCGTGTAGGCGTGTAGGTGGGTATCCACGCACGCCGAAACATTAGAGAGCAGAGAGCATTCACGCAGGACAAGCAAATATGCCGCCCGTAAAAAGCAGCACTGCATGTGTTCGTGAATGTATATGGGGACACCTGCGTTGCTTTGCGTCATTGGGGTTCGCAATCAATTTGCGACAGCCGCCACGCGAAGACTCAACTGCATTTATTTTATTGTTAGCTGTATCATTATCCTACGAGCATCCTTGCAAGCACCGAGTCCATGCGAGTGTTAGCAATTGTTAGCAAGCGCGAATAAAAACGAAAAGAAACGTAATGTTATTTCTAAGCGATAGCTATGTATGAGGCGAAAACTATTTTAATAGAAATTAAAAACACGACGAACGAATATATATATATATATATATCAGAAGTAGATAATAGGGAAGGAGTGTGTACTTACAATAAATAAGGGAAATTCGTCATTTACTGAGCCTTAGAATACCTACGATTTACTGACGGGGCGTAACTCAAGGAAGCCAACTTGAGCTCATCGTACCCAGTGCCATTCGCCTACGCATCGTGCGAAATGCGTTTCGCTCGTATACAGGAACACGCCGCAATCCGGAAATACAGACTAAAACGCTGGGAGATTGGAGCTGGAGGCTGCCTGCTGGATTCGGGTGGGCGTGCGTGTCGTGGGCAATACCAGCGCGTAAATAGGTTCAAAGATTAGCTCGTCGAGTGTTGCTCGATGTCCGAATTCTCACCAGCGCGCCCGACAGACCGCATTGCCGGAGCGGCACAAGTGTGCCGAGAGTAGTTAGTAGCTGCCGTATTGTTCAAGTTAGGCGGGTTATGGATCGTTTTTTGCTGGCAACAGAGAAATGGAGAATCGTGTCCATACTGTTTTAGTCTGTATCTCGCCGGATTGCGGTGTATACGAGGAAACGATTTCGCACGGATGCTAGGCGAATGTTACTGGTGTACGATTGGAGATAAGTTGGTTTGAGTTACGCGTAGTAAATCGTAGTATTCTAAGGAATAGTGAATGACGGAATTTTGCTATGTTTAGGTGGAAGTCCCACTCCTTTCTATTATCGGACTTCAAATAATATGATATATATATATATATATATATATTTCAACGTCCGCATTGTCGAGTTTCAACCAGTTATTTTGAAAATTTCGCGAAATGTTGGGCCATTAGTTTTGATGACGTTTGACAGATACGCTAACAACCACACTTGCCTAGTTGCCTCTGATTACGCTCCATGCGGATTCTCAGGCTAATATACAGGTCTGTGCATGCTGGGAACATTACTAGAAAAGAAAATTATTTAAAAAGCAAAAACCTTCACCGAACGGGCGCATGTGGATACAACTGGCGTGTCTTGTATGCGCGATTTGGTAATCGAATAAAAGCAGCTTTTCCAGTCATCTGCGCACACTTCTAACACCATCACGCACTACATCTCTACACGCGCGCACAATATGCGAAAATGCCACATCCAGATAAGGCAATACTATATGATAATAGCAAAGCAGGCCGTTTTAGAAAAACACCCACGCCCGTTCGCTGAAACCCGCACGTACTGTCTCCCTCCTTATTTATACGGCAGTACATTCGTTGAGATGCTGATCAAAACGAGTCAACATAATCGAAACCATTTCACAGAGGGCCAGCATGAATGAGGACCACCGAGCACGTACCAAAGCCGCTTAGGGCGCTTGCGCCGCTCCGGTTCTGCTGCTATAGATAAACAAGTGATCCCGGCACGCGAACGCAAACAACACTGTGCAAGCTGAGATACGGTAAACATGAAAATTATTTTGCATCGAGTAAAATATCAGAGCTAGACAATTAACCCACTTGAAAGAAGGGCCTGGAAAAATAAAATGCTCGCAGGTTTCTGGAGAGTGGTTGAGTTACTAGAGCGGTGACGTATCTCAAACAAGCGTAGCTACTACTGTAGTGTAGTACTAGTACTAGTAACCCGACCAGGCTGTGTGACTAACGTCAATACACCAGGGTATTACTAATTACTAGGGTATCTAACCCTAGCAATACCGTTTCTTGGAGCTATAGTACTAGTACAGTCTATACGCACATGCATGATGCACACGAACTCAGTAACTGTGCCAGTAGCAGTACAGTAGAGCCACACGTATACACACACACGCACACACAAATCGAAAGCTAGATTACAATATTAGTTGTATGAGGTTAGCACTTCTACACATGTTATGCAGTATGTTATATCCTAGGGTAGTTGTATCAGAATCATAGACATAGTCATAGATTACATTGGAGGTAAACAGCCAAATTTAGAACCTTTTTGTACCGAGGTTTTGCAGTCTTTTCATCAGCCACGTCGACTACACACTTGATTGCCTGACAAAGCAAGAAGGCTGAAACTTACCAAGCAGAGCTAGCTACTCCAACTTAATTTTTATCCACGCCCAGAAAAGTACCATAAGCTTGTATTTTATTCTGAACATTTAAAGAACTATGTAACCACACTCATAATCAGGTTCCACTGCTGCAAACAATCAGACCAGTTAATATTTACTCACTTTGATAATGACTATGACTAGTGATGTACCGATTATCAATTATTATCGAAAGTCCATCATTTGTTATATTGTCATTGTTTAGCGCTCGGTTATGAAAATAAATAATCAATTATCAAAAATAATATAATAATTAAAAAATAATAATTTAAAGATGAAATGACACATTATTTTATTTTTGTTACTTTACAGCTTGGCGACAGTGAATCTAACCTACACCAAACATAAGCATGTAATACAGTATAATACTGTTACATAGCTTTTAGAATATTGTATTATCAAAAATACTGTATTATATAATATATGATATATCTGATAGCCGCGATCAATAACATTCAACTGATTTGATTCGATCATCGATCGGTTGGGTGCAATCGAGGATCGATGATGAAATTCTAACCGATTCCCATCACTAAGTCCATGACTATCTTATTAAACCACTACCACAAATGTTCTTGGAGTGAAATAATATAATTAAAATATCACGTGAAAAGGCAGATGTCATCGAGTCCTGAGCAAGAATGCAAAGTAAGAGTGTGGAGTGGAAGAAGGAGAGGAGAAATAGAGGAGAAATAAAATGCAGTCGTCAATGCAACATCAAACGGAAATCAACCGCAACCAGATGCGATCACCTGCTATGAGAAGCTATATATGATGTGAAAGTACAAAAAAAGTGGAATAATTATTTCTATAGATGAACATTACCTGGGCAGTCTGCCAGATGGTCTTGTGCATGAATAAGCTAGGACACCGTGTTAGAAGTGAAATTCCCACATTGTGCAAGAAACATGCTTGTAACGCTGNTTATGTGCACGTGCAATGATCAAATTTTTGTTGTCGGACGCGAGACTACCGGTGGCGGAATAACCTCAGGAACTTAATAGGGATCCTTTACTCTAGGTTCTGGGGGTTATTTTCAGTTAATTAGATAAATTATACGCTACATAAAAAGTTTCATGGTTCAGTCACCATTAGAAATATTTTTCAAATACAGTTTGATTAACACGATGGTGGCGCGCCACTCAAAGAGCACAATCTGAAAAGTTTGCGCAAAAGACTTTTCAGCCAAGGGCTACAGACCAAGTTTGTTTCTTATTTATTAATTTAAAAGCGAAAGGGATTGTATATCTTATAACGACATATAGTTTAAGTTATATTATGGATAATTTGTCCTAAAATGAGCATCGTGTTGGTCTAAATAGCATTTAGGTATAAATATAATTGCACCTTTGTGGTTAGCCCTCTGTCTGTAATGTGCGAAAAGTATATGGGAAATGCGCAACTTTTTCAGGGTGGCAGCACGGTCGCGGTTGTCAATGGCACGTTCAATTTTGTAGCGTTGATGTATAATTAATTATAACAATTAAATTAGGTATACGTAGTAACAAGTACGTGTGGGTAGAGGACAGCAATTTGTTTATACAGTATAGTACAGTTGTATGCAGTAAAATCCGTAGTGCTAGTATCCCTTTAGCTGGGGAATAACTTGACAGTTTTGGTCCAGTATTGTGAAAACTCACTCAGCCTGAATGCAATATTATTATGGCTTAGCCGCACACTATCCGCCTTTTGCACTGTGCCGCAGACTAAGCCCCGCACACTATCCGACCCGATCCGATCCGATCGGAGGCCACCGCCACACGTGTCCGACTCAAAGTTGACCGCAAAACCATGGCACTCTCTGTGGCGTTCCAAGCGGATTTTAGCGTGTACTAAGGCGTCGGGATGTTTTTCGCATGGTTCGAATGCGCCATTCGCAGTTCGAATGCAGTTGAGTTCCCATGGCGCAGCTCTGTGATTGGTCAATTTTCTTCAGCGCTCGTCGATCGGGTCGGATGGCCACGCACACTATCCGAGTCGCGTCGTAAGCCCTCGCACACTATCCGACCCGATCTGTTCCCGATTCAAAATTCGAATCGGGCCAAAATGACCTCCCGAGCCAATCTTAAGCCTCCCGAGCCAAACTAGAACATCTCGATCCAATCGTAAGCCTTCAAATCGTGCTCGGGTCAGATAGTGTGCGGCTAGCATTAGCATGCACATCGCTCAGGCGAGTAGGACAATGCATGATGACATTGCACTACATGTTCTCATTATGTCTCATGTTCTCATTATGTCACATATTCTCATGTCTCATGTTCTCATATACAGGGTTCTCCCCAGGATGAAATTCAAACAGGGGGAGGGGAGGGGGAGGGGGAACTGGGGGGGGGAGGGGTCCGGGGTCGTGTTTTTTTACCGTACCACTAATTAATGCGTAAAATCGTCACCACACCATAGACGGCATTTGGGGTTCTTGTATATATAAGATAGCCGAGTCGGTGTACAGTTAGTGTTGGGTGTGGGACAGGTTGACTGTTTGTACTTGTGTATTGTCTGCAGTGCATGCGTGGCACGGTAAAAATACACGTGACGGGTGTCCTGGTCGAATGGGAATTCTTGACGATCGATTCCCTCGCTGGCAAACTTTTATTGTGGTGGAATTTAATCGGGCGGAGGTATTTTAAACGGGGCGCAACGATTGAAACAGGGGGGAGTTTTCCCAAACGGGGCACGCGCGCCCCGTTTGCGCAACGTAGGGAGAACCCTGATATACATGTTCACATTCTACATTGTTCTCATTGTTCTCAATGCTACAAAGTTCTAATTACAGGATGGTTGTTAGGTGTATGAATCATCTGCTTACACAGTGCATAATTCTGGCATCTTATTCGCGAGCGAATTGTGTGGCAAAACCTGCATGTTGCAGTATACCTGGTATTAGTCTATTATTTTCAACTAACATACGTACAGATGCCATTCCTGTGGCTCTAAGAGTAAGAGCATTTTCTTTTAAAAGAAAATCTCGTGAATCACCTAACATCAGTTAGGTTTAGTTCAGTTAGTTAGCCGATGTTCACGTGGCAAAGTTTTTTGGGCGGACTAGTGTGAAGTTGTTAACACTATATTGTCAGCAAGTTGACTCTACTGACGCTCAACTACATTCAGTGACTGATCTTTTGATCTTGATGACGCTTGTAGCAGAAATAAATTTAGGAAAAGGTTCCGGTTCCGGCCAACTGTTCCTGAAGGGTTCGGGCCGGAACCGGAACTCTGAAAATTGGGGATTCGGCCGGATAGTTCCGGCCGGATCCAAGTTCCGGTGCACCCCTATTCAGTTGCTTATTTGTTAGTTAAACGCTTTAGTAGGCATAGGCATCGCTTATAAATAAATGAAGGGGCTGTTCCAAGTTGAGTGAGTTTTGCGTGTCATAAGAAGTCCGAACACACAGGTAAACTAGATCCGTTTAGTGATGCCTAGCTATATAATTTTTATATCAAGCTGTGAAATTGCAAGAATCAAGGATAGTTTGGCTCATAGGGTCTATGTCCCCCAGGGTACTGCCGGAACGTACCCTGGTAACTATCTAGCTGATATGGTTAGGGTTAGGGTTAGGGAGTAGGCGTAGGCGACTCCCTAGACTCGTTAGTGGAGTAGGCGAAGTACGGTCCGGCATATTAGATAGTAGTATTTAGTACCATGGTACGTTCCGGTATACCGGACCGGCGGACCGTACTCAGGTTACGTTCCGGCAGTACCCTGGGGGACATAGACCCTATCAGCGATAGTTTGGAACCCCCGCAAATGTGTTTTCACTTGTGCTAAACTAATCCGTTGTGCAAAACTGGGCTTGGGTCATTCACAACAATGCTGTTTTGGTATTGTCAGTAAACAACTGGAACTTGGTCCCTAACTATTGCCTAACATTGCCAACATTTGCGATGTCGCAAATTAGCTTCAGCGTTGAAGGACACAGTATGTAATGTGTTAAATACCTTGGTAAAACCCTGGTTCCATCTCTGAGCCATGTAAAAGCTAGCAGTATGTAGGCTGTGAGTGTGACATATTTTTGATGTTTTTTTTTGGTTTGCACTATATGTACAGGGTTCGACACTAACTCACGTCCGACCGACCTAGTCGGGTAAATGCTTGGTCTGGTCGCATACAACCAGAGTGCTAGTAGCCCGACTGGTCGTGTTAGAATTGGTCATATATGTTGCACTGAAAGGTCACCTCTAGCTAGACTGGTTCGCGGCCGCACTGTTTGTCGCAGAGCGTGTACATTGTCTAGCAGAGCGTGAGGCCGGATACCAGTCTACCCTTCGGCAAAAACAATAACGTGGCTTGCTGCCAGCCACAGTAGACGATCGATAAACCGTGCGCTTGTGTATGCCTGTGGTAGAATACGAATGATGAACGTGAACTCGGCCCACGCGCGATTTAAAGCGCGGGAAACAGCATCTATGAATTCATACGATGACACACTCTTATCTAAATAAAGTTTTTCATAACAATGGTCTGGGTCTGGGCTAGTGAAAGTTAGGTCAGGGCTAGTGGGTTTCCTCAGTTACTAGCCCGATGGTCTAGTGAAATAAAAAGTTAATGTTGAACCCTGTATGTAGGTAGCCAGTCTGGCTACCAGAAGTTAAATTGAAAATAAACTAATAAACTACTGATGAATTGAAAGTGTACTAATAGGAATTTCAACCACTGAGCCTGACTATAATTTATTTTTGATATTGTATTTTTAATTTGGACTTGCACATGTGTTTCAGGGAATTTAATACCAGTTGCCATTTCTCATATGTGAAGATATGGATCCAGAAAGTGCCAGCATTTCCAGCAGCAATGGACCAGGTTTGGCATCTGCGCCATCTGCACCTCCATCGCAGCCAGTAATCAAGAAAGGTATGGAATATGAATCCAACCTATAAGCATAGATGACAAGCTAATAGATCGTAAAGGCCATGTAGGCTATCATTTGTTTTTATATAATTGTTTTTGAAGTGTGTGCGTAATACCACAGGTCTTTCAGTATTATTTTTTATATATTATCCAATGTTTTTGTCATGCGATAAAATTATCGCCTCTCAAGATACCTCCCACCTACTCCAGATCTGCACCCACAGGAATGAAAATTTGAGAAGAATTTAGCCAGCATTAGGGAACATTTACAATTATGTACAATTGTACATTGTGTGCAACAGTTTTTCACTACACTGCACATTGCACGTACCACATTGCAAGGAAAACTTTTGTATATAAGCCGAGCAACTGTTTTTTATCACCAAAGTTTAGATTATGTATTCAGAACAGTTTGCGAAATCAGCAAGTCAGCAAGTATAAACCAGTGACTCCACCTGTGAAGGTAAATATGCAAACAAGAACTAATAACCCAGCTTTAATTAGCTTTAATTAAGAGAAATCAGCTACATAGAAAATATATCAATGGCTAATTAAGAAGTAATACCCATTCCTCTGGTTGGAATTTAAAATTTTATCTGTGTTTCCCGAACTTAGGGCACTCTTTTTTTCTACTGTAGCACCTGAGCTTCCGTTGATTGAGAGAAGGAACTGGCTGATACACTTGCATTACGTCAGAAGGGAGTATGATGCCTGCAAGGCTCTCATCCGGGAGCAGTTGGCTGAGACCCATAGCATGTGTGAATATGCACTCTATGTACAGGGTGAGAGCTGTAGTAGTCAGACACTCCTATGCAGAAATTGTGCACAAACGAGTGTGTCATGTACATTGTAGTTGTTGCTTTTGCAAGTGTGCATGCCACGATTATAATGTTGGTAGCTAGTGGGCTTTTTTTCACAGAAACTCGGTGATATTGTCATATGCATACATGCACATACATTCGTTGTTGTTATAATTTCTTCTCATAGGGTTGATAATGCGAGGGGAAGGTCAGGTACAAGAGTCACTGGAAGTGTTTCAGACCTGCTCGCTCATAAACCCAAAAAATCCGGACTACCTGAAACAGATCGGGAGATCATTGTAAGATTTACAAGCATCATTTTATTTGACATTTAAAAAACCTGTTTTATTTTATTTAATGCAGAGTGCTAATCAAACATGTATACTATTTTATTTTACATCCACAACCAAATGGGACATTTTCATTCAATGCAGACTGGTAATCAAAACTTTATAATAAATAATATAATAATTACTGTTATAAATATTGACATATTTATTTCAGATTTCTTTTAGCTAGACATAAATCAGCTTCAGAAATCTACAGTGAGGCATTGAAGTTGGATGACAGTGACTGGGTTAGTATATGCCATATGGCTACATGTAGGCACGAATTTACAGTCATGTTCCATTGTTCTTGTTGTTCAGGATTAGTCTCCTTGAATGTTACATTAATAAATTAAATATATTAATTCAATGTAGTAATGATATTATATGATTACACTTTTGCAGAAAACTCATCATAATCAAGGTATCTGTTGGATGTACTTAAAAGAACTGGGGAAGGTATGTTATGATAAATGAAATATTTATCGTGATTTTTATACCCCGTACAGACTACAAAAGTTACCGCGCGTCTGACGTGCGTTAACTTAGCGCGCGCTAACTAGGAGCGTACAGACTGCATATTTGACCCTACTTTAAATGAGTCATCAGTTCTCCCACCGCTCAGTTCCCTACTCGCCACGTCACCCTGCAGACAGCGAGGTACAGCGAGCGTGCGTGCGAGTGGGCGTACGTCACCTAAATAAGGCTATGCGCATGCGTATTGCGAAACTTAGCACGTGTTAGGTACCGATTGCGTACAGACACGGAGTTAGAGCGGGATAACTTGGTGCGCACCAAGATAGCCCTGCTTCGAAAGGGGGGCCAACTTGGAGCGGGCCAGCGCGTATTTGGAGCAGGATAGCGTGTACCCACTGCAATTTTTTGCGCGCGTTAGACACGCGTCTAACGCGCACTAGTTTAGTATCATATCAAATTCGTAGTCTGTACGGGGTATATAACTAAAGCTCAGCACAGTCGGTTTAGGAATAATATTTTTAAACTCAAAATGGTTTGATTAATTTATATTTAAGTTTACCCCTGCCTCAAGGTCCATTCAGCTAAGCTTACGGTCCAAGATCATACTATGCAACAGCATTGTCAACTATGTCTCATTCTGTGGGTTAATCTGCTGGCCCATGTCATCAAGTTAGATATGTCCAAGAAAGAGTCCTTCCGCAACGGGTGCTTAAGGAGGATTTGGAATGCATTTTGGCTAAAGACAAACTCCAATGTCAACCTCCACAAGGTGGCCAAAAGTTGCAGTGCTGTAGATTATGTCAAACCTCTCAGGCTGGTTTGACCATGTTTTAAAGATGACCCAGGGGCCCGTTGCCAGAAACTTCGTAAAGTTACGATTAATTTTAAGTCTAATGTTAATGTTAAGGTTAATTTTAATAGCGTTCCCAGAAACAACTTAAACTAAACTTACTTAAGTGAAAACTTACGATAACAGGAACTTCATCACAAGGCTGCTGATTGGATGGGAATCGATCACAAAATTCAAATTCATACACATTTATTGTACATCACAGTAATTTATGCATATTATGATGGCTAAACACATGTAAATAATATTTGATGAAATATTACGTGGTCATGAATTAATTCTGCACAACAAGACAAATTCTCACACTGTAACACGAGACGCGAGAATCGTGGCAAGCGTTGCAAACCTTTGAAACAAGAGAACAAATGCCATACGTCATTTATAAATGTATTGTTTTGTTAGCTCATCTGACATAGTCAGATGCAGCTTGTAGAATCGCTTGATCGTCCGTCCGTCCGTCCGTCCGTCCGT
>NW_014577904.1:116260-131470 GCF_000485595.1 Priapulus caudatus | reverse complement strand
AAGTTAAGGGAGGGTCTAGGATCTCTTAAGTTAAGAGAAAAGTTACGAGAATTTTTAATTCTCTTAACTTTACGAAGTTTCTGGCAACGCTTTAAGAGAAAAAGGTTAATGTTAAGACTAATTTTTTTCTGGCAACGGGCCCCAGGTCAATCATGCATCCTTAAAGGAATACTTGACTCTAGGTTCTAGGGTTATTTTCAGTCAATTTAGGTTAAAATTACGCTACATTAAAAATTTCATGGTGCAATCGCCATTAGAATTTTTTTTTAAATGTTTTAAAACTAACGACTACAGTTTGATTACAACGACGGTGGCGCCACTCAAAGCGCACTATCTGAAAAGTTGCGCAAACGGACTTTTCAGCCAAGGGGTACAGACTGAGGGTGTTTCTTATTTATTAATTTAAAAGCAGAAGGATTGCAATATCTTATAAACGACATATAGTTTCAGTTATAATATTGATAAATTTGTCCTAAAATGAATATCGTTCGGTTAAATAGCATTCAAGTATAAATATAATTGCACTTTTGTGATTAGCCCTCGGTCTGTAACGTGCAAAATAAATTGGCTAAAGCGCAACTTTTTCAGGGTGGCAGCACGATCGCGGCTGTCATGTCAGCGCCCAAAAATGAAGATTTCGAAATTCAATGTTGTTTTATGACAAACGTGAATGCGTAATTATAGATATTTATAGGTATGTGCTATTATTTATAAATCTACTATCATAATATACTCTCAAATTCTAGAGTAAAGTATTCCTTTAAAATGGCATTACAGTGGATGACACTTGACAAACATAGCAGAGAAATACGCAAAATGGCCTTGTGCTAAAATTTCCACGCTGAATTAACTAAGATCTATTATTCTTTGCACCAAGCTTAAGGCCTCACCCAAGACAGACCCAAGTGGTGCAAATCCATTATTGAAGCTGTATGTCCCTCTCACCTAGAAGAGGATTAACTAATTATTTCTACTTATAGGCCAAAGAAAGTTTCAAAAAGGCATTGCATCTGCACAGAAACGAGAAATCCTTTGTAATGCTTGGAAAGGTGTTTCTCCAGGAGAATGACCTTAACATGGCCATCGATGTTTACAGACGTGCCGTCGAGTGAGTCACGCGAGCTTACGTTATGACTTGGTTCAGGAATACCACCGCCTAGAGTGCATTATGAGAACCATCTCTAATAGTCATGACTAAAATATCTATAACTCTAAAATGTAATAAGTTTTGCACAACACCGCACTATAAAGGTTATGGCATTTTAGGGTTTCCTAATCTCCTTAGTTCCCTAACCCCCATGATACAATTGTCCACATATCACACTGAAAGAGCATGTGTCACGGATATTCAGACAGAAGCCAGATGGCTTTCAAATCTACTTGCTTAAGGAGATTGTGATGTTTTTGTTCTTTGCAGGTATTCCTCGGAAAACCCTGAACTACTGACAGCACTTGGTCTTCTTTACATGAAGGTAGAGTCATACCAAAAAGCATTTGAGCACCTAGGGAATGCTCTCACATATGAACCGACAAACTTTGAAGCAATATTAGCTGCTGGTAAGTAGCCATTGATACGAGCAAAGGATGTTATTTATTTTGCAGTCAGGATAGCCATGAACCTAGACATATTGCACCTTCATTATGTTCATGGCATTACATGCTATGTTGCCGTGATCATATGTACTGCAATATCTTGATGAGAAAACAAAATCTGGTAGTAATTCCTCATCAACACCTAGTAATTAGATTGCTCTGTGTGATTACTATGGTATCTTGCCAGCAGGTGGCTTGCACTGGGAATGCTTTCATTGCTTTCACCGCAGGTAGCATAATGCAAATGCATCGTGACCACGACGTCGCCCTGACCAAGTACCGCATCGCAGCCGCACACGCGCCCGAGAGCGTGCCACTGTGGAACAACATTGGCATGTGCTTCTTTGGCAAGAAGAAATATGTGGCCGTGAGTTAATCTTTGCTTGGGCGACACTCTGTGGGAGACGACGCTGTCATTGTCACTGCTGTTTTAGACGACGATGCTCGATGGGTCATGCAGAATTCGCTGAGAACAATTTATTATATATTCATAATAGCAATCAGATAGAGAATGTGTGTGCATGTGTGCGTGCGTGCGTGCGTGCATGTGTGCGTGCGTGTGTGCGTGTGTGCATGTGTGCACTTCTGTGTATGCATATACACGCGCGCATTTAATCTGTTGAAAAGTTGTATTCTGTGTTAATACGTGTACATCGACCTCCTAAGGACCTAAGCTGAGTCGATATGAAAGTGTGTCATTCGGCATGACGCGTCATTTCGTTTCGTTTCGTTTCATACGCGTTTTCTTCCCTAATTCACTTCTTGCAGGCCATCAGCTGTCTGAAACGGGCAAACTACCTTGCTCCTTTTGAGTGGAAGATTCTCTACAACCTCGGGCTGGTGCACCTGACAATGCAGCAGTATGCTTCCTCCTTCCACTTTCTCAGTGCTGCCATCAACCTTAGGCCACGCATGTCACAACTATACATGCTTCTTGCGAGTACGTATACATGTGGTTTAATCCACTTCTGTGCCAGAAAGTGATATATTCCGGTGGAGTGGTTGTCAAACAGGTGTAGCCAAACAGCATTTTTTACAAAGAGGGTTCTAAAGACAGTGCGTAGTAACAAAGTACCACTATGTTGACATTTTAGTATACACCATTTACAAACTGCGTTAGTTTGACCAACCGAGAAATTGCGTCCAAGGGGTTGTAATTATCGCGTCGATGCTGATATCCTTATTGATATTATTTCCTGCTTAATAATTTTAATTTATTATTTATTTATTCTGCATTGAAATAAAAAGTTATCGAATCTTCATTTACTGACCTGACCAAATCGGTGATGAGTTATTTCACTCAGTTATGACTTGAAATTCATGTAAATCTTTTGCAAAAATAGTCTAGAAAGGCCCTTCATAGTATGAGTGGAAGGAATTATATATTTTTAGGTGGTTATCATTTGGAGAAAGATTTTATAGTGTTTTAGAAAAGAACTCGTTATTCATTATGTGTTGTGGTTACAGTTGCTCTGACTCACCTAGAGGATCCAGAGAATGCTAAACAAGCGTATGAACAGGCTGTGGAGTTTGACCAGTAAGTACCATCTAAGACTTAAAGGGATCCTTTACTTTAGGTTCTATAGGGTTATTTTCATTTAATTTAGGTTAAAATTAAGCTACATGAAAGTTTCATGGTTCAATCACTATTAGAAATATTTAAAAAAAATGTTTTAAAACTAACGACTATAATTTGATTACAATGACGGTGGCGCCACTCAAAGCGCACGATCTGAAAACTTGCGCAAAACGACTTTTCAGCCAAGGGCTACAGACTGGGTGTTTCTTATTTATTAATTTAAAAGCAAAAGGATTGTAATCTCTTACATAAAGGGCGAGTCTGTTTTTGTGTCTGTCCTTCTGTCTATCTTCTCCCCCCCCCCCGTAACAGCTCACCCCCAACACCATATATATTCTTAATCAGCATGTCGCGACGACCATTTATAAGGCCCCAAAAAAAAAAAAACACAAAATAAAAAAGTTTAAAATTACAATTAAAATGATTTATTCTTTTAATAAATGTTCGCGCGGTGGCGTTATATACCCCCCTACTGCATCGAGTGCGCGTAGTGGTTTTCGCGCTGTTGTTCGCATTTTGTAGCTTTATTGTAGCTGTATTTTGTAGCTCTATTGTCGAATTACAGCGACAATAAACAAATTATTAGCTTCGAAGGAGACACGAAAGCGTCGTAGACGACTACCATATAGGTATAAATGCTGAACTTGCTGCTTATTTTCGTATTTTCGAGTGTTTCGTATTGATCTCCTACAATAAATCGCCGGATCTATCTCATTCTGTCTGTCTGTCTTCTCGAGACCAGTAAGAGGTGACCCGTGAGGTATATTCTCAATCAGCATGACGCGACGACCATTTTAGGCCAAAAACAATTTGCACAAAAAGGCCAAAATAAGGGCAAAAAAACAAACAACAGATTTCCCCCCAAAAAATACTAGCGCAGCAGAAAAGTTAACAATAACAGCAATCCTAGCGCTCGACTATACACTGCAGCAGAAAAGTCAAGACGAATCCTAGCGCAGCAGAAAAGTCAAGACGAATCCTAGCGCAGCAGAAAAGTAAACAGCAATCCTATAGCGCTCAACTATAGTCAGGCTCAAAATCAGGCAATTGCATGAAATGCCGAAACGCAAGCAATAGCAGAAAACGCATGAAATAGCAGAAAAGCAGTAACCCCCAAAAAATACCGGGCATCGCCGGGTAGCCGAGCTAGTATCTTATAAACGACATATAATTTCAGTTATATTATGGATAAATTTGTCCTAAAATGAACATCGTTCGGTTAAATAGCATTTAGGTATAAATATAATTGCACCTTTGTGATTAGCCCTCGGTCTGTGACATGCAAAATATATTGGGAAATGTGCAACTTTTTCAGGGTGGCAGCACGGTCGCGGGTGTCAATGGCGCCGTTCAAATTTCGTAGCGTTGATGTGTAATTAATTATAACAATTAAATTAGGTATCTGGTAACAAGTACGTGTGGGTATAGACGATTTGTTATACAGTAAGTACAGTTGTATGCAGTAAAATCCTAGAGTCTAGTATCCCTTTAAGGAATTCGACAAAAGTGTCCTTATGAAAAGTGATAAAAAGCCTCTTAATAAATGAGTGTCCGTTTCTATGTGAGTGTCCGCCAACACAAGCTTGAGTATACCTTCTTCCAGTTTAATGTTAATTCGGTTAGTTTAATGTGCTGATGACAATGAATTAATTGGACTGTTGTGATTTGTAGTAAAATAGCCACCAGTTTTATGGTAGTGTCATTGTCCTTCCCTACCATTTTAGCATGGTCGAATGGCACTAGTAAAGTGGAGGTGGGTTAGCTTGTGTTCGATCATCAGTGTGTTTGAGCTTAGCTCCATTAACAGTAGTAGTGTGCATGTTAACGGCTTCACCTACATCCCAGCTAACACATATTGCTTGTATTTGGCATGGGGTCGTGATGCAAAATTGTAAAATGTAGAAATAGTGTGTGATAGAATTTGAGTTTAAGGTTTAGGGACAGTAGGTTAAAGGGTGCACTGGACCCAATAGGAAACAGTAGGACCTGTAGCAACAGTAGCAGTTGCGATATCTGCAGCAGTAGCAGTAATAGCAACAGTAGCAGTAAAATCAGTGCCATGGCTTTCAAGTAATAGTTGTCACTCTAATAACGGCTCAGAAAAGTATTTTGAGTTTTCTAAATGCACGACCTTCAGATAAACTCTCCTGCCATTGAACCTTTCTTTCAATCTCACACTCCCATTGTGTTAATGTCGAAATCCGTAAAAATAGCTCTACATGAAATTATCAGCTTAACTACATAATATACAACTATGGTGTCTGACACTTCATTCAACCTATGCCAATAGCACTAGCCTTAATTTTACCACGTTCAAGTTTAGTGCACATACGGGAGTAATTAAGCTTCACAATGCTGGTAGCTAATTAATAGAGATTACGAAGCGGCATCAAGGGCCTTTAGGCCGGACCCAGACTTCAGGTGCTCGCGCTGTCAGGGAACTGCACGGCCGATAGACGGCAGGCCGATGAAGGAGGTTGAGGTCGGTGAGGAGAAGCTCGAGGTCGTCCCGGAGTTCTGCTTCCTCGGCGACATGCTTTCTGCAGGGGGCGGCTACGAACTAGCCGCTATCACTTGCTGCAAGGTCGCGTGGGGCAAGTTTCGGCAACTCCTCCCGTTGCTCACCAACTGGCACCTGCCACTATCAACCAGAGGTCGTGTCTACTCCACGTGCGTGAGGAGTGCGATGCTGCATGCTTCAGAGACCTGGGCCGTGACGGCGAATACCCTGAATCGCCTCCGGCGCAACGACCGAGCCATGATCCGTTGGATCTGCAACGTAAAGATCAAGGACGAAGTGAGCTCGGACTCGCTCCTCGTGAAGCTGGGCATCCAGGGCGTCGACACCGTGCTACGCACAGGCAGAATGAGGTGGCTCGGCCACGTTGAACGCAGTAGCGGATGGATAGCTCGAGCTCACAAGCTCGAGGTGGACTCTCAGAGAGGACCCGGCAAACCGAAGAAGATGTGGGAGGAGGTGCTAAAGAGCGACCGGGCGAAGCTCGGCTTGGAAACGACGGACCCTCAAAACCGCTCTGCGTGGAGAGGGCGTCTCCGATGACGACAAGTCAGACAGGCCCCACCCTCAGGAGAGGATTAATTCAGGCCTGGATAAACTAAAGCCGGATGATGATTAATGATGATGACGAAAATTCCAAATCGTTAATTAAATGCATACTTTTTGATTTGGGAACCTGGAATAACGACACAATATAATTTAGTGTTAACAAGGATATTTTGAAGGATTTGGGTTAAGGTGTAATCTGTGGCTGAGTAGTATATAATACCAGGAGTGAATAATAATAGATCTATTATTATTTACTCCTGATAATACTATAGTCTTATCAATGAGATTATCTAGGATCATGCACACACATCACTGCAAACAATGCCTTTTATTGAGTTGATATTTCATTGAAAGTTGAGCGGCTCAAAATTTCATTGACAATTTCACATTTAATCTCAAAAATTGGATGAGAGAACGTCATTTTTGAACTCATTGTGGCAGACGAAAACGAGAGAGTAATTACGCAATGTTCACGCTCCTTTGTACGTGTATTTTTAGCTCAGCTGACGAAGTCAGATGCAGCTTGTAGAATCGCATGAATGTCAGTCCGCGCGTCCGTCCGTGTGTCAACAGTTATGGCACAAATCTTAATCGCTCGATGTACGGTCTTGATATTTGCGGCGTCAGGGGGTGGGGGGTGGGGGGTCGAATTTGGGGGTCAAGGGTCAAATGTCAAGGTGTGTCAATGGAGGGGGAATATTGGGGAGGTATAGGAGGAAATACGGAATTGCGGCACAAATCTCAACGGCTTGACCTACGCTTTTAATATTTGATGTATATAGTGTGATGGGGAGGAAACCAATCACCAGTGCGAAATTGGAGGTCACAGGTCAAAGAGCAGTGGGGAAAGGTCAGATATCAGACATTCTCTGAGGACATGGTCTAACGGATAGAGTGAAAAACTTTTTTGTTTCAGTGCTGACATACCATTTTTATCACTTTGTTGAAAGGACCATGAAATGTGCTTTCCGCTGACGTGCGAACAGTAAGTGTCTGATAACCTTTTGACCTTCAAGAGGAGGGGTAAACACGGATTTGTTGACTGTTAACAAAGGACTGAACTGCTTTTGCTATTAGAGCCCCCCCACACCCACCCTCCTCCCACCACCACCACTACGCTCGACGCATATCCATGATAACATGTTAATATAGTGAAGTCATTAAAGTTACACAGCTGTATCTTTATTAATGTACTACCGGTATAGCAAAGCCTATCATAGATTTTAGATCTGTATAATTAGTAGTATCCTAGATATATGCTCTGAGCGCGAACGCGGTGGCGGAAGAGCGCACTTGATTTGGTTGCCAGTGAGTTTATCAGAAGAATACCCGGCTACAGTACACGTCAGTTGAGCGCTGTCGCGCTGCGTCACTTGTTGTTTGTTACTCAATGTGTTAATATTTTAGGTGATAGTGCTAGCTAGGTATCTGTGAGAACCTTGCCCTGAAGGGTCTTGGGTTAGAGTTCTACAGCTATACCATGTGTAACAGAAGTAATGCACTCTGATTTTATGTTTCGTATTAAGAATTTAGTGGTAATAATTTAAAAATTATATATGGGCCTTGTTCACTGGTGCGGTGTCTTCGAACAAGGCACACTGTTCTGGTTAGCTTCAGTTGTCCTCTGCTGCTTTATCGGGACGTTGGGCAGCAACCTGAAATATTACAATACCACTGTTACAATAAAACACAGTAACACAGTTCCTGAGGCACTGTGCTCCACAAAACTCACAAAAGAAAAATGTTAGGTATATTATCAGAAGTTCATAAGCTTATCGATTCTAGCCTCAATCTATGACCATTATCATAGATACATATTATACATCTTGTATCATTAGTGTGTAAAGTTTTGTAGAAAACTAGCTGGATAACTACAATTCCTTACTGACGGATAAGCTGTGATTGTTTTCTGTTACTGTGTTTAGGACGGACCCTGCCATTCCACTCAACTACTGCGTGTTCTGCTATAACAATGACTTAAGGCCACTTGCCGTCAAGCAACTTACCAGCTTTGAGCAGCGACTCAACGCCATGCGGCAGAAGAACAGTATGGCACAGATCGACAAGGAGGTGAGCGTGTAATTAACAGCAACAACAACAACAACAATAATAACAATAATGTTATTGTTATTATTATTATTATTATTCTTTTACTTTGATGGCCGATTGTCTACTAGCAGTTAAAGTGAGCATACCCTGAGCTTCATGACGTGTCTTTTTGATAATGACATTTTGTTGTGATTTATTATATATAGCACTTACTATAGCACTATTAATAAAGCCTAGGACACACTAGCGATTCTGTACGCTGCCCGGCAGCGTATATGTTCGCTCACGATTTTAGAACGCCGTACGAGTTGCACGTACAGCTGGACACACTGTCCGGTCTCAATCCACTCTAACGGCTTTCCTAGCTTTCGTTGCTACACTTGATTGGCTGCTAAAAACAATCGCGTTCGAACACGATGATTCATTGTTGGGCACGCTGGTGCAAGCGCATGCAAGCGCATGCGCTGTCTGCAAGCGATGGAAAACCGTGCGGAAATATTCAACATGTTGAATGTGAGCGATCAGCCGGGCGTATGGAATCGCGTGCGAAATACGCTGCCGTGAGACCGGACACACCGCGCGGACCCGGCACCCTATTTATCGATCGCAAGCGGCCAGCGTAGAAAATCGCACAGTGTGTCCTAGGCTTAAGCAATATTACTGCTTATTACTTGTTATTCTGTCAAAAAATTGCTAGTACAGTGATGCAAGCACTTTAAGGTGGCTTGACCAACTGATCGACCGCACGGTGCGCGAAGTGTTGTAATCTCGGCCGGCCCATCTATTACAGCTCCTGGAAGTAGCTGCCAAGATCTGGCGCGCATTGCAAGTAGGTGACAGTTCGTCGGCGGAAAGCACAAAATCTCCGTTCGTCGACACTCAGCTGTCAGCCGTGGCGAGCCAAACGCAGACGCCGCCCAAGGATCCAGCAACGGATGCCGAGTCGCCACGGCAACCGGCAGCAGTGTCCCCTCAGAGCAACGAGATGGCAGCGGTTGACAACGCACCGAGTCCTCCGGTCAACGATCCTGCTATACTGGATAAGGCAGAGGAGGCGAGGCAGAGGGCGACTATGAGGCAGGCCTTACTCAGTGGCGATTAAGCGAGATTAAAGAGCCGATAGCTTACGTGCGCAGTGACGGCGTTTCTAGCTTTCGTAGGAGGCTTCGATCTACATTCTCAAAGGACTACATTTCACATCATTAATGGACTTTGTTTCACATCGTATGGAGACTACATTTTGCACCTTGAAAAGAGATTATTTTGCAGGCTTAATGGACTTCATTGTGCATTCGTAACGGACTTCATTTGGTATGCTTCAGGGAATTTATTTGGCATCGATGAGGGTCATTTCTCATCTTATTGTGGTTACTACTTAAGTGGTACTAATAGTTCCACAGGTGCAAGGATATTGTCTGAATGCATGGAGCCTAGTACATGTTCGGGCTTTCATGTTTTGTAACTTGGCGATAGCCATGCGTACAGGCAGCTCACATGTATGAAGTGAAATGATGGAATCTGATATGTGTATGGTTTATTGACTCTTCTGTATGATTCCAAATAAGGCATTGGCGTATGTTATTGTCCTTACTCGTGCTGTCGTCTGCATCTGCAACAAAGGTGTTGAGTAGGTTAAGGAAGGTCAATTGCCTTCATAATATTTAAGAGTTTATGGGCTCCAGATACACAGCCGTCCACAGTTCTATGACTACTCACTTCTACACTCTATATATGGGCACTTCGACTGATGTTGGGCAGTCGCCAAGATTTTGAATCTCCTGTCTACTCCTGGGTAGAGCTGCATGTTAACCTTACAGCTAGGCCTGGAAATCTGTGAACGACTGGATGTTGGTAGTACAACTTTTTCTGTTACTGTTACTATATATACGTTATTATAATTTATATGTGATACGTTCCGTCCATATTTCAGGGCTGCCAACATTGGGTGATAGGTTAGAGTGAGATGCCAGGGAGCGAAGCGACCGAGCGGGGGGTGAGTGTGGGAAAATGCACCAATTTGTGCAATTTGGTGCATACTAAAGTGACTGTTTTCAGATATTGTAAGATTTTTTTTGCTGTGCGTGAGATATTTTAGCGTTTTATTCATGAAGAGATATTCATGCGTGAGATATCTCAGCATTTTTTTGCTGTGCGTGAGATATTGTAAGATCAGCGTGAGAGCGTGAGATTTGGTCAAAATGTGTGAGTCTCACGGTCAATGCGTGAGAGTTGGCAGCCCTGCATATTTACGATATTGTATGGTATTTTTCTGTGCACAACCCTCATCTGGATATTATTGTCTGTTCTGATCAAAGCCAGCTATAACTTGATGAAGGGCTACAGTGACTGGTGAATGCTGATGATCATGATGACTGATCTCCTGGGCCCAAAGGCTAGCACATGGTATACAGATACGTGGTAAATGCATGCCAAGTTCAAGGAAGTTGTTAGCAGCAATGGTCTCAAATAGGCACACTACATTTTTACGGCACATGGTTCGATGGGCACAGTGGAAAACGTTTTCTTCAGCAGTGCACAGTTATCTATGACCACACTAGTGGAAGGCTAGTCTTTGATTTATTCATTCTTTCGAGTTTAAAATTTAAGCAAAAATCTGTGCCCAGTCAAGTTTATACCAGCATTCAATGCAACAGTCAAAATAATAAAAAAACAGAAATTAGTATCGAAACACAGTAAAAAATCATTATTTGTATTTAAACCACAATTTTCATTCGTATGTATTTGTAATATATCTAGGTTGATTGGAGATAAGACACATAAACTGTGTGGAATCTCTTAGTAATCTAAAGAACTAAGGATCACATAGGTAGAGAAGACATTTCTTATTTCATTCCAGAATATCTAGTCATCGTTGGAACCAATTTATGGTATATTAATATTATGTTATGTTTACTGACGGCTACTCCTCCGTTCACGGCATTATACACAATTCAAATGTAGCATTGTCACATCACTTAATAAATATTTTTTTTAAATGACGAAACATTTTAGCAATTTTCTTGAAATAAGGACAGGTGATGTACATGATCTAACACTACCCGAAAACTCTTCAATTTGTGTATAAGTGTGAAGTCATTGTATAAAAACCAAGGCAATGCATTTCTATCCCATCATTTTACTCTAAAGTCTAGCATTAAAGTCCTGCCATTTGTGAAGGAAATTAATAAGATTGTCAGAAGTCGACAAGTGGCATACATTATTAAGTAGATTGGGTGCACGATGTAACACGACTCTATTGCAGAGGCCAGTGGCCACTAACCTTTTTGGCTAATTCGATACAATCTCAAGAAATCCGAGCGCAGCCATATAAGCAGTGGCGTAGACAGGTCCTCAGTTGTGGGGGGATGATTTCGCTGTTACTTCCATCGCAATGTATATGAAGAGTGCGCGATGAGCGCACACCGCGAGCGCCTTGGCGCGCAAAGCCCTTAATGGGTGGGGTCCAGGGGCCCGTCCTAGGGCCCCTGTCAGGGTGCAGGGGCAGAGCCCTTGCCCTGGGTCCAGGGGTGGAGCCCCCAGAAGCTCTTGGATTTTAGTAATTTAGAACCTTCAAGATGGCCGTTTTTGAGGGAATTGAAAAAAATTGATATTGTAAGTGCAATTTTGTGAATTCTAGTGTAATTTTTTTCTTTGGATCCCAGAGGTTTAATAACACGCACCCCCCACACACAACCAGTGGCGGATCCAGAAGAAAATTCTAGGGGGGGGGGGCGAATCATGCGAGCTCAAGGGCACGAAGCACCCCGTGGGGGGGGGGGAATTGTTAAAAAGCTGCAATCTAAAAGCAATCAATTTTGGACATCTTTATCATAGAATATCAGGATTTTTCCTCCTTCAGGGCGTGTCCCCCTCATGTTTATGTGTGTGGGGGGGGGGGTGTGCGGGTTATTAAACCTCTGGGATCCAAAGAAAAAAATTACACTAGAATTCACAAAATTGCACTCACAATATCTATTTTTTTCAATTCCCTCAAAAACGGCCATCTTGAAGGTTCTAGTCTTCTCACTGCTCACGAAAGTTAAATCCTTGCTTTATTCAAAATTAGAATAGACCTATTGAGAGTTGGGATATGAATTTTCACGTGGATTGAATGGGGCCAATTCAATTTCATCTCACTTTTTTGGGGGGTGGGGTGCTGAGACCCGACCGGAAGTATATTCCGATTTTGTATAAGCTAGGGTGAAAATATGCACTTTTTGGTTCAAATCTGGTTGTTTTCTCATATTTTTTTTGCAGTTTTAACGTTCTCAGTAAAATATACGTTTTATCAAAATTTCAGGGGAGATGATTCCAGTGATGTAGTTGTCAACGCGGGGTCGGTAGCCGGGCGGTCGCCCCCCCTTAGAATTTCAGGGCAAAGGTATTTTAGCCTAGGTAAGTCTGCACTGGTAAACCCCGTGAAGACATGTACATAGCACAGATTTGGTAGTAAGTATATTTGTCTTTGGTGTCCCCAAAGGTAAAAATACTCAACTCAACAGTGATGTATTGTGATGAAGATTGTTTAATAGTGCTGCCTTCATAGTGCAGGGAATTTGCATCGAAAAGGTGTTACTTTCAACAAAATCCCCGGACACCCCCCCCCACACACACACATAAACATGAGGGGGACACGCCCTGAAGGAGGAAAAATCCTGATATTCTATGATAAAGATGTCCAAAATTGATTGCTTTTAGATTGCAGCTTTTTAACAATTCCCCCCCCCCACGGGGTGCTTCGTGCCTTGAGCTCGCATGATTCGCCCCCCCCCCCTAGAATTTTCTTCTGGATCCGCCACTGGTTGTGTGTGGGTGCGTGTTATTAAACCTCTGGGATCCAAAGAAAAAAATACACTAGAATTCACAAAATTGCACTTACAAGTATCAATTTTTTTCAATTCCCTCAAAAACGGCCATCTTGAAGGTTCTAAATTACTAAAATCCAAGAGCTTCTGGGGGCTCCACCCCTGGGACCCAGGGCAAGGGCTCTGCCCCTGCACCCTGCCAGGCGGCCCTAGACGGGCCCTGCGACCCCACCCATTAAGGGCTTTGCGCGCAAGCGGCTCGCGTGTGCGCTCATCGCCCACTCTTCATATACATTTGCGATGGAAGTAACAGCGAAATCATCCCCCGCACAACTGAGACCTGTCTTACGCCACTGCTTATATGGCTGCGCTCGGATTTCTTGAGATTGTATCGAATTAGCCAAAAAGGTTAGTGGCCCACTGGCCGCTCTGCAATAGAGTCGTGTTACATCGTGCACCCAATCTACTTAATAATGTATGCCACTGTCGACTTCTGACAATCTTATTAATTTCCTTCACAAATGGCAGGACTTTATGCTAGACTTTAGAGTAAAATGCATGGGATAGAAATGCATTGCCTTGGTTTTTATACAATGACTTCACACTTATACACAAATTTGAAGAGTTTTCGGTAGTGTTAGCATCATGTACATCACCTTCCTTATTTCAAGAAAATTGCTAAAAATGTTTCGTCATTAAAAAAAAATATTTATTAAGTGATGTGACAATGCTACATTTTGAATTGTGTATCAATGCCGTGAACGGAGGAGTAGCCGTCAGCTAAACATAACATAATATTAATATACCATAAATTGGTTCCAACGATGACTAGATATTCTGGAATGAAATAAGAAATATGTCTTTCTCTACCTATGTGATCCTTAGTTCTCTTTAGATTACTAAGAGATTCCACACAGTTTATGTGTCTTATCTCATCAAACCTAGATATATTACAAATACATAGCGAATGAAAATTGTGGTTTAAATACAAATAATGATTTTTTTACTGTGTTTCGATACTAATTTCTGTTTTTTTATTATTTGACTGTTGCCATTGAATGCTGGTATAAACTTGACTGGGCACAGATTTTTGCTTAAATTTTAAACTCGAAAGAATGAATAAATCAAAGACTAGCCGTTCCACTAGTGTGGTCATAGATAACTGTGCCACTGCTGAGAAAACGTTTTCCACTGTGCCCATCGAACCATGTGCCGCTAAAAATGTAGTGTGCCTATTGAGAACCATGCCTGCTAACAACTTCCTTGAACTTGGCATGCATTTACCACGTATCTGTAACCATGTGCTAGCCTTTGGGCCCAGGAGATCAGTCATCATGATCAGCATCAGCATTCACCAGTCACTGTAGCCGCTTCATCAAGTTATAGCTGGCTTTGATCAGAACACACATAATATCCAGATGAGGGTTGTGCACAGAAAAAATACCATACAATATCGTAAATATGCAGGGCTGCCAACTCTCACGCATTGACGTTGAGACTCACATCATTTTGACCAAATCTCACGCTCTCACCGCTGATCTTACAATATCTCACGCACAGCAAAAAAATGCTGAGATATCTCACGGCATGAATATCTCTTCATGAATAAAACGCTAAAATATCTCACGCACAGCCAAAAAAAATCTTACAATATCTGAAAACAGTCACTTTAGTATGCACCAAATTGCACAAATTGGTGCATTTTCCCACACTCACCCCCGCTCGGTCGCTTCGGCTCCCTGGCATCTCACTCTAACTATCACCCAATGTTGGCAGCCCTGAAATATGGACGAACGTATCACATATAAATTATAATAACGATATATATAGCTAACAGTAAACAGAAAAAGTTGTACTACCACATCCAAGTCGTTCACAGATTCCAGGCCTAGCTGTAAGGTTAACATGCAGCTCTACCAGGGTAGACAGCAGATTCAAAATCTTGGCGACTGCCCAACACAGTCGAAGTGCCCATATATGAAGTGTAGAAGTGATAGTCATAGAACTGTGGACGGCTGTGTATCTGGAGCCCATAAACTCTTAAATATTATGAAGGCCAATTGACCTTCCTTACCTACTCAACACCTTTGTTGCAGATGCAGACGACAGCACGAGTA